>NW_028246347.1:0-23937 GCF_964263255.1 Lissotriton vulgaris
TCGCCGTGACGTACCGTAAAAAATTAACATAAAGGGTTATACCTACCAATAGCCCCAATACTAAGTTATCAAATAATCAGTCAGTCGGCAGTGAAGAAAAAGTAAATCGTTTATTACACAAAATACTCTATAGAGGAGCCTCTCTCATACCCACCCATCAGGAGTGTGGAGAAGACTGCCAGCTTACAGTCAATACATTGCATATATACCTTCAGATCCACACGTTAAGTCACTGTACATGGAAAAGTACTGCTTGGCTCTAAGGCTCTAAGGAAAGACCATATATGGTACACAGGGTTAGTTCGACCCCTGCCCCCACCACGTCCTAAAACAAGGCCGACGCTGTCATCGCACCCCACCTGCGGGACATCATCAACAACTCCTTCGACACCGCTACCTTCCCGGAGAGCTGGAAGCACGCCGAACTCAGCGCCCTACTTAAGAAACCATCGGCCGACCCCACCGACCTCAAGAACTACCGCCCCATCTCGCTGCTCCCGTTTCCTGCAAAAGTCATCGAGAAGACCGTCAACAAGCAGCTGGCCACCTTCCTCGAGACGAACGGATCCCTCGACCCCTCACAGTCTGGCTTCCGGGCCAACCACAGCACCGAGACCGCCCTGATCGCAGCAACCGATGACATCCGAGCGCTGCTCAACAACGGAGATACAGCGGCCCTCATCCTCCTCGACCTCTCCGCGGCCTTCGACACTGTCTGCCACCGTACCCTAGTACAACGCCTCAGCAACATCAGAGTCCAGGAGAAGGCACTGGAGTGGATCATCTCCTTCCCCACCGGAAGGACACAGAGAGTCCGCCTCCCTCCGTTCAGATCTGAAGCCACCGGAGTCATCTGCGGCGTTCCTCAAGGCTCCTCGCTCAGTCCAACCCTCTTCAACGTCTACATGAGCCCCCTCGCAGACATAGCACACAAGCACAACCTCCACATCATCTCCTACGCCGACGACACCCAGCTGATCCTCTCCCTTACCAACGACCCCGCCACCGCCAGAGCCAACCTTCACGAAGGGATGAAAGAGGTAGCCGAATGGATGAAGAACAGCCACCTGAAACTGAACACGGACAAGACGGAAGTCCTCATCCTGGGATCCTCACCCGCCGCTTGGGACGACTCCTGGTGGCCCCCCGCCCTAGGCAGCGCACCCAAACCAACAGACCACGATCACAACCTGGGCTTCATCCTGGACTCCTCCCTCTCCATGACCAGACAAGTCAACGCCGTCTCCTCGTCGTGCTTCAACATCCTGCGCATGCTACGTAAGATCTTCCGGTGGATCCCCACCGTCACCAGCCGTCTGGACTACGGCAACTCCCTCTACGCCGGAACCACCGCCAAACTCCAGAAGAGACTCCAGCGGATCCAGAACGCCTCAGCCCGACTCATCCTGGACATCCCCCGTCGCAGCCACATCTCCGGACACCTGAGAGACCTGCACTGGCTCCCGGTCAACAAGAGAATCACCTTCCGTCTCCTCACCCACGCACACAAAGCCCTACACAACCAAGGCCCAGGATACCTCAACAGCTGCCTCAACTTCTACGCTCCCAAACGCCAGCTTCGATCGACCAGCCACGCCCTTGCCGCCGTCCCCCGCATCCGAAGAGCCGCCACAGGGGGACGGTCCTTCTCCTACCTCGCCGCCAAGACATGGAACTCCCTCCCCACCCACCTCTGCCTGACCCAGAACCACCTCGCCATCAGGAAGCAACTCAAGACCTGGCTGTTCGAGCAGTAGTGGACCCCCCACCCCAGCGCCTTGAGATCCTCTGGGTGAGTAGTGCGCTATATAAATGCGATGATTGATTGATTGATTCAGATTGAGATTCGAAACTCTGCTTCAGCTATTATTGGGGGGAGTCAGGAGGGGTGACTCCCTTTCGTCCTGGTGCCTGGGAGCATAGGCACGGCACCTTCAGAAATGCACTTATTCCCTCTGAAGCCAGATGCGACCTTGGGTCTCAGGATAGCGAAAGAATAGTGTGCATTCAGCTGCTCTATATACCTCAACTAACAGGGCCTACTGACTACTGGAGGATAGCACGTGACCACGCTCAGGCCTGACGCGGACAAAGCAAAGATGGCGTATGTGTGGTTTTCGGCTCGTCTTATATGGTAGAGTACGAGAGAAATGGAAACTTTTACTTAACTAGACTTAACCTTTTAGAATCATAACAGGCAGGGTCGATAAGCATTTATATAGGTATATCATGCTAACAAAAAAGATACCTCATACCTCTATAACTATAGACAAATCAAATTTTATCTCTCAGAACCCCCCTTTCAGCATGATGTAGCTAACTAAAAGATGCTAGTCCTCGAAGAGGCCCTTATCAATTTGCATAATATCCCTTATTTCCTGCTGGACAATTTGAGCCTTCGCTATAGTGGGAGGAGAGCTTGTTACAGAGGAAGTAATTTTTGCAGCACAGTAAGAACAGCAAGCAGGCACGCATTGCATACAAAGGCAACAGGTAAAGATGACACCTACTATGTCTGCTAATATCATTAAGATCTTCCATCCCTAAGTCGATAACAGCACCCAGAACCACCCAGATAAGGACCAAGTACCAGTATCAGCATGTACTTCAGAAGCCAAACAATGTAACTTTTGGATGGCTAAATGAACAGACGGGGCGGAGTCAGGGATATATACACAGCAGGAACTGCCGATCGCGCGGCATGCTCCTCCTCAATCTGCCAAAATAACATTTAAAACCATCCTGTTCTGAAGCAAGACAAGTCTCGTAGCTTGGAGCTCCACGGTTAAGTTGGTCAATATTCCTGCAGTGGTATTGATTACCCTCTCGACTACCCTAGACAAACGCCTCACTTCTTTGCTAGTTATGAAGGGGCCCCAGATAGGAAATATTCCCTTTGCAATATCAATAAAGTGCTGTTCAGGGGTATCAGTTTGATCTATTTCAGTAGTGTCGATCTCTCTTTTGTTTCGAACTGCTGACAGACCCTGCTCTTCTAATCGATGATCCTTATGATAGTTAGAGGGGGCTATATAGACTGATGGATACAGAAAAGACAAATAACAGCGGCCAGGTGTAAGCATTTTCACCACATACAACATATACATTTGGAGGTGTTAATAATGGTGGACTGCTAAAGGTGCACAGCCGAGAAGTATAATTACACCAACTGTCTCCTACTGAAATGTGTCCTGCTCCCTGGACACAAAATGCTGAAGTACTATTCAATACGGTCACTGGGATGGCTTTGTCATCAGTAACATTCCTGTCTTGAAATTGTTGAAAATACTGGTTAAAATTAAAGTCTACAAAATCAAGTATTTCGTTTCGCAACCAAACATTCTCATATTCAGTACATTAGTTCATACAGGCATTTGGGTCTAATGACCCTCCCCATTATTCCTGTGCGGGTCAAAACCTTGATGTACTTCTATATAGGCCAAAATCATCTCGTAATCCCTCTCGGAATAACAAGCAATATCTACTGTATAATGCATGTGCTTCATCGATATCAACTTAAACCAGGCCTCACAACTTCCCAAATATGATAAAAGTAATGAAATGAATAGATCATGCCTGTGCATCACAGAGGGTAGAAGACCACAAACCCAACAATTTGTCGTATTAGTAGCACTATGCGTCTGGTGCAGCATTTCAACGAATACATTTTTAACATATGTCTGACGATGCCTTTCTTTATGCGGGCTAAGGGTAAAAAAGAAGTGTTCAGGAGGCGGGATAGTTGTTCCCAATACGATGTGCATAGGATAACAAAATTCTAAATACACAAATACACTCATTAATATAATCAATAAAATTGCAACTGTGACTATGAAAGCTACTTTTACACGCACGGTCGAAGAAGAAAACACAGGGACATATATAGGCAAATAACGAGGTGCAAGGGGGGGTTCCTCTTCAGGAACAAATCGACCAAAAGGGTACATACTAACTAAAAGTCCAAAACTAAACTAGGACGATGCAGTCCAACCTGCCAAAGGGTGCTTCTTTCCTGTGTCCGTCTAGAGCCTCACAGGCAGGCTCCTATTGCTCATAAAAAAAAATAACAAGGCAAATCCTCACTCCGGCGTTACATTCCACACAATTCTGGAAGAAAACCACAATCCTGGGCCCCTTTTCTTTCTACGTTTTAGTCTTTCTTTCTGAACACAGCAATCCAATGTTCCAGCCTCTCAACGTGTTCAGTCTAGTGTCTCTCTCAGTACCCCAGATAGATTCTAGCAAACCCTATTGCTCAAGTCTCTCCCTAGCTCCTATCATCTTCACCTGGGGTACTGTGTTGTTTTCTGGGCTGCAGGTTGTATCGATCATGGCCAGGTATTTCCTGATCAGTAAACAAAACAGAAGGGGTACATTTGCATCAATTGGAGTATCATGAACCTCTTGTGCAACTGTGGGGGCAACAGAATCTGGGGCAATTACTGGTGCAGATGATAAAGCCCCTTTCGTGCCCAACACTCCTTCTCCTTGCCCTTCTTCAACCTCCTGGGCATCGGAAAAAGAAACAAAACCAGGGGCTTGCTCGCTCTCTTGGGTCAGAACTCCTTCCTTGCTTTGCTGATCAAAAGGAAGCAGGAGAGGCAGGCATTTCACATGTGAAACGTGAATGCAGTGCCGCTTGCCATCCACCTTCACAGCCGCCCGCATTGCCAGAAGAATTTGGTAGGGCTTCGACCACCTAGGGTCCAGGCTGGATTTTCGCTGATTATTTCGAACCAGGACCCACTGTCCTTCTTCCAAACGATGTCTGGGACCCTCCGGTAGGGGCTGCAATACTGTTGATACCTGTTGATGAATGGAACGGAGATCTTTAGGCAAAGCATACAAATAATCCGTCATCGTAGGGTAATCAATTTCTCAAAATGTTCTAGGTCTTGGAATGCCCCAAACATTAGCTGGTCGTCTGAAGATGACCTCGTATGGTGACAAGCCTGATCGTGAGTGTGGAGTAATGCGCAAGGACATCAGAGCTAAGGGCAGGGCATCGGGCCATTTCAGCCCGGTGCCCTCTTGGATTTTTGCCAATTTTAATTTCAAGATTCCATTTTACTTTTCTACCAACCCTGCTGATTGGGGGTGTCGGGCAGCATGGAATTTCTGTTTAACTTGTAACCCATAGCAAACATGTCTGATAAGTTCTGCATTAAAGTGTCCCCCGGTATCTGTCCAGATAACCCTTGGTAATCCATAGCAGGGAAAATATTCCTTAATCAAAGCCTTGGCAGTTGCTAGAGCAGTGTCTTCCTTGGTCGGGTAGGCTTCCACACACTTACTGAAAGCACATACCATAACCAGGACATACTTTAGATTGTTCACGCGTTCCAGCTGGATATAATCCATTTGGAGCACTTCAAATTGCAAAGATGGGGGTGCAAAAGTCCCACTAAGAACAGGCTCCCTGCCTCCAGGATTGTGTCGCAGGCAGGCCATGCAATACTGAACTAGGTTAGCAGCAGTCTTCAGAATATTAGGATTATTCCACACCGGGTCCAACAATGCACAAATGCCTTTTGCCCCAACGTGTGCTGTACCATGGGCCATTTTTGCTACAGCATTGACTAGTGCATTGGGGAGCAACCATCTCAGTTTTTCACTAAAATCAACTCCACAACCATTGTCATCTAATCTTCCCACTTCCTTCTCCCAACTGGCCAGTTCAGCAGGAGTAGCTTCCCTCTGTATCTCTCGGACACTTTCCATAGTGTTATCAAACATTTATGTCTCCTCGACCCATCTGGCAGAGCTCACATACATCGGAGACATTTTAGATCTAGCAGTTCCTTTCGCTATTTGGTCAGCAAAGGCATTCCCTTCTCCCACTGCATCTACCAGTGCCATGTGCACTCTAAATTTGTCTACAGCCACCTTCTCTGGTAATGTCAGAGCAGTCAGTAATCGTAGAATCAGCGGGCCATGTTGTATCCGTTGACCATGAGAAGTGAGGAAACCCCTCTCCACCCACAACCTGCCAGAACTATGATCCACAGCGAAGGCGTATTGGCCGCCAGTATAAATGTTTACTCTCTATCCTTTGCTCAACTCACAATCTCGCCGCAATGCCACTAACTCAGCTGCCTGTGCTGACTGGTAGGGTACTCGGGAAACCTTGACTGTAGTGTAGAGAGTGGTAATTGCATACGCAGCTGTTTTTGTGCCATCTGATAATTTGAAACAAGAGCCATCCACATACAATTCCCCTTGGGGATCAGATAGATGAGTGTCTGTGAGGTCTACCCGTCCCTTCATCTCTTCTTCAGTTCGAAATATACAATCATGTACGTCATTGTTTGGCTCATCCGAAAGGAGGGGTAGTAACGTGGCTGGATTCAGAGTGGCACACTTTTTGATTATAATATGAGGGGCAAACAAAGTCAATTCATATCCAGTAAGATGTGCACTCATAAGGTGTTGGGTCTTTGTTTTGTTCAATAATACATCCACAGCGTGCGGTCCCATCACTGTGATGTCGGTATTCAAAACGAGTCCTTCCGACTGTCGAATGGTCACCGCTACCGCAGCAGTAGCCCTTAAACAGCTAGGAAGGGCTCTGGCTACGTTATCCAACACCGCCGAAAAATAAGCACAAGGTCTTTGCTTACCAACAAATCCTTGTGTTAACAGAGAAAGCGAGCAACCGTCCACCTCGTGTACATAAAGCACAAAAGGCTTTCGGTAGTCAGGAGTTCCTAAGACAGGTGCAGAAAAGAGTGCAGACTTTAAAGAATCAAAGGCTTTCTGACATTCATCAGTCCAAGGTAGAAGTTCATACACATCTAGTGGTTAAATACAGGAGAGGTTTAGTAAGAAGAGTAAAATTTGGAATCATTTGGCGACAGTAAGAGGTTATGCCAAGAAATGCATGAACATCACGTTGAGTACGAGGTACAGACATGTTAGAAATAGCAGCCACACGCTCAGGAGTTAGTCTCCTCCCCTCTTTTGACAGTAGATGACCAAGGTAGGTCACCTCCTGTCGACAATATTGAAATTTGGAGAGAGATACCTTATTACTGTTAACTGTCAAATGAGACAAAAATGTAACCGTGGCTTCCTTACAAACGTCCTCAGTGTCTGAGGCCACCAACAAATCGTCCATGTACTGGAAAAGCACATTCCTTGGGGGCAAAGTTAATTCATCCAATACTGCTTTCAAAGCCTGACTATAGATACTAGGACTCTCAGTGTACCCCTGGGGAGCGCTGCAAAATCTTAAGCTGCGCCCAGATAAAGAGAAGCCAAAAATATGCTGGCTATCAGGGTGGATGGGAATGCGAAAGAAAGCATTCTTTAAATCAATCACCGAGAAATACTTGGCCATCGGGGGAATCATGGTAAGGATAGTGGTGATGTCAGAAACCACCGGATATTATGGTACCACTATTTTGTTATTCTCCCGCAGATCAATTACAAAGCGATATGTATCAGCATAATCAGGGTCGCTTTCAGCTGGAGCCTTCTTCAAAATTGGTAATATGAGGCTATTGCATATATTAGGGACTGTTTCCTCCACTACACCTTTGTCAATTAAGTCCTGTATAATAGCTAATAGAGCTTTTTCACCAGCAGGCGAGATCTTACACTGAGGAATATGTGGTAAGTGAGCATTAGGCTTCAAAGTTATAGACACAGGCGGAATCTTTAAAAGACCAAAATCGGTATCTCCAGTCGCCCACAACGTTGATGGGATAACAGCGAACTCAGGAGGGAGGGGTTAGTTTTTAGCAAAACACTGTCGATTATGCTTGCCTGGCAATTGTATAGTCACATACACACCATCAGGGGAACAATGAATCTTTGCATGCAATTTCTTTAGCAAATCCAGTCCCAGTAGGTTTTCTCCACAATGTGATGTCAGCAAGAACGGAGAATCCACTGTCACTGGACGGATAGTAATTGGGATAGGTTTAGAGATGGGGCTCACCACCAGGATTCCAGAGAATCCTACTGAAACGTTATTTTGCCCGGACAGAGCAGCCCCTGGGACCAGTGAATGAGCAATAGAGCTATTCATTGCACCTGTGTCCACTAGAAAGCTTTCAGAAGTGCCCATTAATCGCCCTGTGACATAAGGCCCTCACTGATCAAATGGTACGGACATCTGGGCCCCACTCTGTCCGTGGCTGTCCTATGTATAAACATACCCATCTGTCCTGTCGGTCACGCAATCCTCATCATAATACTGCCATCATCTCTGATTATCAAAACAATTTCTTCCTGACTCACCGCGTGCTATCTCTTCTGTTTTCATATCACTCCGATCCACTCCACCTCGACCTCTTCCTCTTACTGCTCCATTCTGGGCTAGTAACAAAGGACACAGAGCTCGTCAATGCCCTTCCTGTTTGCAATAAGCACATTGGATCGCTCTCAAAGCAACAGCTGGACCTCCGCCTCGTCCTGCTCCCGCCCCCATTGGGACGAACCCTCTGCCGCCTCCATCTCTGCCTCGTCCCCTGATTACTTGCTGCAACAACACTTGAGTTTTGAGATCCTTTGCTTTCTTTTCTGACTTGTCCTTACTCTCGCTTTCCCTGTGCTCATAATACTGAGCAGTGCTTAGTATGACCAAAGGGGTAGAAGTGGTCCAAGTACTCTCTGCAGCCGTGCAGAAATTTTGGGTAACAGATTAGTCACAAAACGATTAACAAACAGTCGTATACCACCTTCCACTGACAAGTCTTGTCCACTAAAATCGATAAACACCCCCTCGAACCGAGTAGAGAAATTGGAAACACTCTTGTCCTTCTGTTTGCAAGCGGTTAATTTATCCCAGTCTACTTTTCGGGTCGGGATCAAAGAATGCATGTACGCAATGATCCGACCTGGTAATGCCAGAATCTCCGGTTTAGGTTTATTGCCAGGTTTCCGGTCCCGATCCCAATCCTTAAATTCCTCCCAAGTCCCCCCTAATTCGGCGGCATGATTCTGGTCATGCACTTGGTGCCACACATCTACAGGAACCAGTAAACCGAAAAATAACTCTATATCAGTCATTACAGCCGAAGAAGCAGCCTCAGTGAGCTCTTTGTAAGAGGCCGTGGGATTCTTTCGGGGATCAGGAAGTTGTGATTTCAGAGAAAGGACCTCACTCCTTTTCTAAGGAGTATAAACACATTGCTCCTGAAATCGTGCCTCCACACGTGCTCTAGTTACTTGATCATTGCCATCTCTTAACTCCGGTAACTGATGAAGGATAATAAATAGGATGGACTTCCCGCATAGGATGCTGAGAATCCCAATTTGGGCATTTCAAATGCAAACGTTCTCTATATCTCATTAGAATCTCAACATTTCTGTACACATCTTCCTGTCCTAACTCAAACTTATGTGCTCGGTCCAGAATGTCATACAAAACCTAAGGGGCTCTCCGGTCCGGGAAACACTTTTCCCATAGGGAAATCAAACGGTTGGCCATACTTTCCAAAGTGTACTGCTGCATAACCGGCTCGTAATCTCTAAGAGTACTCCATATATCTTTGATAGTATAAATGGGGTTTCATATCTACTGAGATGCCTGATCCACTACTAGCCACCTTTCATCGTACCCCACCGCTGATCGAGTATACAATTGCCGCGCACTAAGAGTTCCCGGGACATGAGAAGAGATTGAACCAGCTACAGTAGGGGTCAAACTTGAGACAGCGATGGCCAAGCCGGGGTTGGGGAAGTCAGTACCACCGGGGACATGGCAGGAGATGACAATGCATCAGTTAATAGAGTAGTCATTCCAGGTGCTGAAGATGATGAAGCGTGAGGAGTTCCCAAAGGGGCTGGGGAAGTAGATGCAACAGGTGCCGAGGCAGCTGGGGCCGAGTATGCAGTTAGAGGAACCGCAGGGTATATACGTTGGGGAGCATAAGGAGGCGGGCGAACCTCCAATAAATCTTCTATCGCATCCTCAGGTTCTGTTCGATTTGCATAGCTCTTATCCACCTGTAACCTAAATTGCCTATTCGTTGAGTCAATACTTTTTTTCAGTCTGTTCTTTGGCATATGCTATAGCTTTTTGTGTGATGGTCTGACCTCCCTCTATTTTACATAGCTTCTCCTCCCTAATGCACCTGCGCTTTGCTTCTTTCTGCTACATATTTAAAGAGTCGAACATTGATTGCCAACTTCGTTTTGCAAATAATTCATCCTGTAATTAGTTAAATTTATTTGCACAATTAATTATAATCATTGCAATATACACACTCATAATTGACCATTAAAAAGATAATTTTCAGATCTGTTAAAAAGTCTGTGAATTTGTGGGATGAAAAAAAAAAAGAGAAATGTCACTTTAGGGGGGATAAAGCTCAGTCTTGGTCAGATGGTAAAATCAAGGAATTAATTTCTGTGATAAATTTTACAAAGCGCGTCGCCATCTGAGGTGAGTCACCCCTCATGCATACATCGAGTGCTTATTGGCATGTCCTGATGTTAAGAAAAACCCAAATTGGGCAAAGCCAAAAGATTCTTTGGGCATGTAAATGTTGACAAATGCACAAAATGTGAGTGAGATTTTCCTCTTCCAGGTTACAGAAGCGGCATTGGGAGGAAGCTTCTTTCTTATATCCTTGGCCGAACTTATATGCCATCAGCGGAATTAAGCCAAGACGGAATCTCATTAATTGGAGTTTTACATGAGATTTCATGGAGGATGCGAGATGTGGCGGTAAAGTTTTTGGAGCGTATAGTTTGGAGGCCTAGGAGCCATGGAAGAGCTGTGCTACTTGTTGCGCGTCAAGGTCATTTGATAGAATTTTTGCTTGTTTGGTTAAAAGCTTCGATATCGCCTCGATAGGCAGCGAGGTTGACCATATGTCCTTTACTTTGAGGGATTCGAGGCAGAAGATCAAGTATTTATTCCACAATGTTTTGGGGTTGCTTAGCAATGACCATATGCAGCTCTTTAAAGTCTGAGGTCTAGCTTGTTTTGTTTTTAGGCAGTAGGTGATGTATCTTGCGCTCATGGTGGGAGGTCGAATTTGGCAATTGAAAAACCCAACGGTAGCAGGATGATTGGGCTCTATCTAACCAGTTATTCATTTTGTCTTTAAAGATTATTTCGCCGAAAGAGATTGTAGGAAGGAATTTTGCAGCAATCAGTTTTATTAGCGGGACAAAGTCCTGGGAGTGGAGAGCGCTCTTCATTCTTATAAAAGCCCCCTCCAAGCTATGAGCAACTGCCTGCATTTCAGTTGTGTGCACAGAAGGTCTCCCTTTGTGATCGATCCAGACACCCAGATGCTTGTATGCGGTGACAGTTTCCAATGGCTTCCCTTCAATAAACCATGTGGTCTTTTTTGTTTTTGCGGAGGAAATTGTCATTACTTTGGTCTTAGTGGCAATTATCTCTAACATATTGATTTTACAGTACTGGGCAAGGGAGTCAAACAGTCTTTGAAGGCCCACCTGGGTTTGGTCTAGGAGAATGCTATCGTCTGCGTATTGCAGGGTTTGAATTTTTCTTTTCTGGCGGGAAGGCACGAGACTGGGACAGCCATTCAGGGAGGTCTGCGAGGTACAGATTAAAAAGTAGAGGTGCAAGGGTGCAACCTTGTTTTAAACCTCTGCTAGTATAGATTTTATTAGAAGTAGACCATTTCGATGTAACTCTTATTTTAACCCAAGTGTCTGTATGTAGGGCTATTAATGCTTTCAATAACTTCCAAGGGATACCCCATCTTGCCAATTTTTCCCAGAGTTTAGCTCGGATCACGCTATCGAAGGCTTTACGAAAGTCTACGAATTCCAGGTATAGCGATTTACCTTTTGCGGCTAAGGTGGTTTCCATCAAGTGGGCTATACAGATCAAATTGTCTTCGATGTCACTGCCTCTTTGGAAGCAGGTTTGGGTGAAAAGGATTAAGTTGGTTTTATTCACCCACTTTGTAAGTGCTGTTAAAAGGACGCTAGCGTATGCCTTCCCGTCCACATCAAGGAGGGCTATCATCCGATAATTGTCGGGATTAGAACGCGAACCTTTTTTATGGAAGGGAACGAGTAGTGATCCTTGCCAAGAGACTGGGATAGGGCCTCCCAATGTTGCGGCCTCAAAAAGGGGAGTCAAAATCAAAGCCCATTTCTGGGTGGAGGCTTTGAATACTTGAGTGGGAATTCCATTGGGGCCGGGGGCTGCACCTGAGCGCATTTTCTTTATTATTCCCGTTATTTCTTCTGTGGTTATCTTGACGGGGGGATTGTATCATCCTGGGGGATTAATTGATCAAGGATGGAAAGGCTACTGCTGATGGAGGCGGGCGGTGCAATATAGAGAATTTTGACAAAGGCCTCCCAATCGGCTGAAGAGATATTTGTTGCGGTGGGATGTTCAGTGGCTTTGGGGGCCTTGTTTACCTAGTTCCAAAATTTTCTTTGATCTTCAGATTTTATGATCTCAAAGGCTGTTGCCCAATGGTACTCTTCTTCCAGTTTCTTTAAAATTAACCTGGCCTTCCTGTAATCTTTTCTGGCGACTGATATGTCACTCTTCAGAGATTTATATTCACTTTCGTTATTCGCGATGATTCGTTGCAACTTATTTAGTTTACTTTTTGTAATGATTGTATGTGTTTTTTGCTCTAGCAGGGTAGTTGAAGCCGGAAAGTCCTTCGGAGAGCTATTTGTTGGTTTTAAAGCTAATTGGTCTCTGAAGTCGGTCAATATAGTTTCCCAAGAGGATACCGTCAAGTGGCTAATGCCTGCCGGAACCCATTTGGTCAGAAGATTGTCCACTTCCGCTTCTATTACTTCCCGGTTTCCCTCGGACCATCTCAGATTTCTTACACTCTGTAGGTTCGATTCCATTCCGATCAGGGGAATATTCGGGTGGTGTTGCTGCCTAAGGGCTATCTTGCACATCAATATTGCGTGGTCGCTATCTGAGGATGGTGTTACCAAGAACTGTCGTACCAGCTGAAAGGCAGTTAGTGATATCCATATATAATCCAAGGTGGCCATTCGAGAAAAAGATACATGAGTGTATGCGGCAGGTTGGTCCGAAGCAATCCTTCCATTGAGGATGCACAATCCTAATTGATTTAATTTTGTTGCTAGTTTTATTCCACTGACTTCCTTCCGTTGATACTGAGATTTTATCTCCAGAATTGCCCACATTTCGTTAACTGATGATAGTTGAGAAAGTTGGGTGGAGTCAGTCTCCATTAGGTTGGTGTTAAAGTCACCCATTATCAGCCATGGATCATTTAGGAATAGAGCTTCAAGATTATTTGTTATAGGTAGCATATTTCTCAGAGTAGACTCTCATCTAGTTTTTGTGGGATGCAAGTAAACACAGCCGAGAATGATTTTTTGTTTTAATTTTCCCTTTTCATGGCTCTTAGCCTCGATGCTGATGAAGAAATAGTCGCCCTCACCATTATAGAGTGGTTCTAATTTTGCGACCAGTGTGTTCTTCACAGCAATCAGCACGCCCCTGGATGCATGACCACCTACAGCATGTGGAATAGCGAGAGATTCGATAACGGTGAAATCTTCCCAGGTGGTGTTCTCCAGGGCCCAGGTCTCTTGAATAGCGAAGATGTCATGAGTCTTCCGGAGGTCCGCAGTCAGTCGTCCGATTTTCTCTTTTGTTAGACCCCGGATGTTCCAAGAGCATATGTTTAGGTGATGGGCTATGTCGTGATTGGGTTTGTTTTCATGCAAGTTTGTCTGTGCACTACCCTAAGGCCTGGGAAAGCCATGACCAGTCTTGGGATTTATGCGGCTTAAGTACGCATTTGCGTGGACCTCCTGCTGTTGTAGCTACTATTTGAAGTGGGCTATCAATCCAAGGTGCTGTTTTTGGTTCCTGTCGGAGGCCGCGTAGCATCAGTTGGGACTGCTGATTCTTCTTGTCCTGATTTAGGTCTGGTCTATTATTGTCAATCATTAAGAATTCGGAAGTGTTTTTTTAGAAAGTTCGGGTAGTTAGTGGTAGTGTAAAGGCTAGCCTGGATGCCCCAATCACTCAAATGTTTTGTGTTCTTCATTAATGTTACCACCCGATCTGGATTGTAGAAAGTTACCACAGTTGATTCGTTTTTCTGTCCCTGTGCGGGGTCTATGAAGGCCACTGTTTCATTATCCGCTGAATTAACGCTTTCAAAGCCTGGGAGATGCAAGCATAGCTTTAGGATATTACCTCTGTTTAGGATATCCCATTGTCCCTGGGATTCATATTCTGGGTACAGTAATATTTTTTTATGTTGTTGCGGCACAGAAAGGAACTCTTGGTTGTTTGAATTCGGTTTTAGCGGTGGTACCTGGTTGGGGCTAAGTGTTAATGGGTCTAGCGGAGATTTTTCATTGCTTGGATACTCTGGGTTGTCTTGGGTAGTTGGTTTTAAAATCGAGGAACAGATACTTGTAGGCAGGTCGCTTCCTGTCGCTGATTCTTGAAGGTACACCATCTTGTTGTCAGGTATAGCCTCCTCTGGAAGGGCCTCGATGTAAATCTGTTCCTCTTCTATTTTAGGCAGTGAGAGTTCTTCAGTATGAGTTCTTGTTTTTTGACCTAATTCCTGGATAATAGATTTTCTTTTCGCCTAAGGAGGGAAAGGAGCTTTTGTTGAGGAATTTAATAGAATTTTCGTTTTGCTTAGGAAAATTGCTATGACATTTTTTATTGTTACTACTGTTTTTAGTTGTTTTGTTTTCCTTTTGGTCTGGTAGTTTCTGCACGTGATTTGAAGACGCTTTCGATTTTTCCATTTTTTCTTCTCGATAGTCGGCTGATTTTTCTGACTGCTTAATCAAGTTTGTAGGCGGCTCACTCATATTTGTTCCGAGCCATTGTAGTAATACATTGCCCTTTTCTTTGCTTTGTTTAATTTGTTTAATTTCTTCTTGTTCTTTCTGGACAAGGAAGTACCTTCCTTCTGGTTTTGTTTAATCTTATTTGAAGACATAGGTGAACTCAGTGAAGTAGGTAGCACTTCTTCAGTGATAGATTGCGTAGTCGTTTCTTCGGCATTCAATGGTTGTGGGGTAGAAGTGGTAACATTGTCAGAATACGAGACATTTCCTTGAGTTCCTAAAGTGGAGTCTTGAACTGCAGTGAGAGGCTGTTCATGATGAATATTTGATGTAGCATTAGGTGGTAATTGATCTAATTTCGTGCTACTGTTGTTATTATTCAAGCAATCTGAATTGTTTGAGCTTAGTTTTGGTATTATAGGAATTTCATAGGTTTGAAGTTGAGAGGGAGTACTTGGTTTCAGTGGTCTAGTCTGGGTCGTGTTCCTCAAATCTTCTATTAGAGTGGACATCATTTCAGGCAGAGACTCAAGTTTTTTTAATAACGGCTCACAATTGCAGCTGATTTGTGCATGGTTTAGATGTAAATTTGTATTTGCAATTTGTTCTTGACTTGAGTTCAATCTTGAAATGTGATTTTGAGCAATGTTTTTTTGGGCTCTTCGTATCAGCGAGTTTAACTGATCCAATTTTGAGTCTATTCCTGTTATAGAGTCTGCTACTAGTTGTAGAATAGTTATCTGGGTATCAAGTTTATCGGCATGCATGTGGGCAGATTTGGCCATTGAGTTCAAAGCTTGGTTGGTGGCTGCGAGAAGTGCTTCGAATTTAAGCATTCCTGGGTTAGTATGAAAGGCCCCTTGCCTGAGACCTGTTGTGAGGATTTTATTTTCAGCGGAGTGGTTGAGAACAGAAGGTGAGTTGATAAATGAATTAATTTGATCCTGTTGAAGATTTTTATTTGGGTCTTGATTGGAACTACTAACTTTAAATCCGGCTTTATGGCTGCTGGTAGTTGCTAAGGGGACATTTAATGGGCTCACTTTGGTCGTCCCCTCAAATGAATCATTATTTCTAGAGAAAGTGAAGTGAAGTGCCCCATTAGGGATCGGAGTGGATGTTTGCGACGGAAAATCAAAACTGCGTCTTTGTATGTGGTCATTCAATGGGCCCTTTAACCCCTTCGATGCTCATGACGAGCTCAGCTCGTCATGAGTTACGCCTGTCGTACGCTCATGACGAGCTGAGCTCGTCATGTAACGCGGGTTTTCGCAAAAGTCAGCGCACAGCGGGAAAACCGCTAGCGCGCATGCGGTTAACAGGTTTGGCGCGTCTTCATTGGGTGATGGACTTTGCAAGGGCGAAAGCTTTATTGATTGAGTCGGGGAGTGGGTTCATGAGATCCAGATTATATAATCAGCTAGGGTAAGTGCTGTGGTTTTTACTTTGTCTTTGCCTTTTTGCGTCTGGGGGATTGTGGATTCTTTCTCAGGATCTGAGACATTGGCAGGGCTGTTGGCATTCGACAAGGCAGGGGAAGCAGACATTGCCGAAGAGGGCGTGGTTTTGGGCGATTTGCTTGAACTTGGTTGTGAAGGCTGTTTATCTGGAAGGGTCAGGGGTAGTATCGGATGAAGAGAGGAGTAACTAGCTAGTGAATTAGCTGGATCAGTAATTGTGGTCTTTTGACAGATGATTATTTCAGGATAGAGAGAGATTGGGTTGGGAGGAACTGTCGGAGTTATTGGGTAATAGGAGGACTTTATATTCTTGTCTCGTAGGGATTGAGGGACAGATTTATTTAGTTGGTCGTTCCGGAGAAAGTGGTCTCTGATATCGGCGGTATCGTTATTTTTGATTTTAGATGAATGTAGAAAAAGAGATGGTAGCGCGAGAGGGTTAATTGGCGTTTTTTCACCTTTTAGATCTTCCAATAGAGCCTTTGAAAGTCTCTCGTCGGCCTCTTCCGTTCGTTCAAGGCACAATGGGTGAGAAGGAGATTGATAGCATTGGCCTGTCTCTTGAGGATACAACAACTTCGATTTCTGACGTTTGGCAGGCTTATGAGGGCGGTGAGTGATTTGCAATTGGAAGCTGCTCCTGGTGCGCATCGTAGTGAGAGCAGGCGTTTCTTTTAATTTCTGGGTAGTATTGTGGTGAATTGAGATGTAATTGGCGCCTTCAGTGCCCTCAGTTTAGAAATCACTGACTTCTGACACCTTACGGGGTTTCTACGCCCTTTTGCTAGGGGGCCACTGGGGGGCCGACCAAAGCGAGCGGAGCTCACAGGGGGGCCACCGGCAGACCTAGTCAGACCTGCCTGGACCTCCGCTCCCGGGCTCTTACTTCACAGCCGCCTCTAACATCAGCCGCGCTCGCGTTTACCCAGTCTAGAGACGGCCCAGAAACAGTCCTGTGTAATCTCACCTCGTTGGTAGCTTGGGTTTAGATACTGGGTCCCCGCGGCCCCAAGAAACCCTCGCAGCGGGGAGATGATAAGGGCTGCACTGCCGCGGTCTCCCCTGGTTGCCGCCCGGATTTCGGGCGGCGTTGCGGTGTGGGTAACTGATGCGGCTGGCGCGGCTTCTCTCGTGGCTTCTTCGCGACTTCTCCGCGACTTCTTCGTGAATTCCGAGAATTCCGAGAATCTTTTTCTCTTCTTTTCAGGGGGATTGGAAGATGAGTAGAGCTGCCCCTTAGTACCGTGGCGTCCGCAGCGGCTCATGACGGCACGCTCGGCGGTTTTCTCAATTTTCTCAGCTCGCTTGCTCCTCGGCCCTCGTTCGATCGCTCGCTCGCTCGCTCGCTCGCACGCACGCTTCGCCTCCTTCCTCTGGTCGTGGTGAACAACAAGAGGATCAACTTCTGGGCTCTGATCCTGTAAATACTGTATCTTTTTCTCATCAAATGACCCGGTTAAAGGCCATTGCAGTTTCACGTTATCCTTGGTATATTTATGCCACAGATTATTAAACAAAATAGGTGAAATGCCATGTTTTACATACAAATCAAAACTTGGACTACCCTCTGGCAGGGCAGGCTGACTTTCATCCAATCGCACGCCTTTTCGGCGGCAACAACACCCAAAACACAATGTATTAAAACACGACATCGTTTCGCACTGGCAATTTAATTACATTCAAGAAAACAATCTTTCAATCATGGCCATGTTCATACATTCTTAACCTTTCACTTACAGAATACACACAGCACAAAACAAACAAAAACATACAAATTCAAAAATGACATGTCCTTTTCCAAAACTAAGGAACGGGGCCCGTCGACTCTCCTTCATTGAGAACTCGTTGATTCAAATCACCAGACCAACAGATACCAAGATTAGGCAGTCCAGAGACTACCAAAAGGCCATCAGACAGGAATTAACCACAGACCAACCTACAGACCATCCCCCGATCTTCCCGGTTCACCCTCAGGACTATTTTGAATAAGCTCACTGCCTTAGCTTCGCTCCAGATATGTCCTAAAGGCTATCCGGGTACAACCGCGGGCTTTTCCGAGAGTAGTCCAGCCGAGTGAGCACCACAAGTGCCACACCAAGGCGTCCAATCAGAACCTCTATTGTTCACCAAACAAGTCCTTGGAGCATCTGCCCGTGCAGCCACACTGCCACCCCGTCAGACCTCCAAAGTTCTCCTCAGTACACCGACCACCAAATCCAATACAGTTAACTGCTTCCAAAACGCCGCTCAACAGCGTAATCCAAAAACATCAAAATCAATACACTCACCTGGTGCACACAGGTATGATTGCATGTTCTCCACTGCCAACTCCTGAAGACCAACACGGTCAGCTCCTGGGTTTCACCCGTAGGACTCCGGCGAAAGGTCACCAGCAGCTGGGGCTCTCTGATCGCAAGAGCAGAGTAAGCCAGAATCTTTAGTCAGTTCACCCCCTCGACCAGAGCTCCCCTTCTTTCCCCGGCTACGTGAGGACGACGCCAAACGCGGAGTCCCACCAGAGTCGCCAACTGACGTACCGTAAAAAATTTACATAAAGGCCTATACCTACCAATAGCCACAATACTAAGTTATCAAATAATCAATCAGTCAGCAGTGAAGAAACAGTCAATCGTTTATTACACAAAATACTCTATAGAGGAGCCTCTCTCATCCCCACCCATCAGGTGGTGGAGAAGACTGCCAGCTTACAGTCAATACACTGCATGTATACCTTCAGATCCACACGTGAAGTCACCGTACATAGAAAAGTACCACTTGTCTCTAAGCTCTAAGGAAAGACCATATATGGTACACAGGATTAGTTCGAAACTCTGCTTCTGCTATTATTGGGGGGGTCATGAGGGTTGACTCCCTTTCGTCCTGGTGCCTGGGAGCGTAGGCACAGCGCCATCAGGAATGCGCTTATCACCACTGAAGCCAGATGCGACCTTGGGTCTCAGGATAGCGGAAGAATAGTGTGCATTCAGCTGCTCTCTATTCCTCAACTAACAGGGCCTACTGACTACTGGAGGATAGCACGTGACCACGCTCAGGCCTGACGCGGACAAAGCAAAGATGACGTCTGTGTGGTTTTCGGCTCGTCTCATATGATAGAGTACGAGAGAAATGGAAACTTTTACTTAACTAGACTTAACGTTTTAGAATCATAACAGGCAGGGGCTATAAGGATTTATATAGGGTACATCATGCTAACAAAAATATACCTTTTATACCTCTATAACTATAGACAAATCGAATTTTATCTCTCAACCCTATATCTAATACTCTTTGTAGCTTGATTATTCTCACCTTATACACTCAGCCACCTGTCACTCTGCACCCATATCCAGTCACATGTTACTAATATTGTCACAGTCAGACATTTATTCTAAACACAACACACACAAAACCTGTCACACATTATTGACTCCAACATATATAACACACCTAACCAGAAACACAGGCATAACAGGCACGCATTCCTAAAACACACAACCATATGCACATACCCCAAACACTCAACTAGATACAAAGGTCCAGATAAACATTTTGAAGACTCACAGCAAGGCAGACTTTCCAAACTCTAACCATATAAAAGCAATAGCAGGGCCAAGCCCATCGAGCCTTAAGGGTACGTGAATCCCAGTTCTCCGTGGCATACTAAAGTGACTGTGCTAACCTGGACTGACTACCGTCTATGAGTAAAACAGTTTTCTGTTCTTTGGTGGGCCAAAGCTTTGTTGTAGCCCCATAGACCAGTGCCATAGGTTCCAGCCAAGATGTATTTACTCTTGTAAAGGCTCAACATTTCTTTTAATGGCTTATGTTGCAGTTTGTGAGCAAATCAAAAGATAGCTTCCACATTCATGTAAAGTGACTTAAGTCTTATTGTTAAAAAGGGTGCCCAACAAAGTGTTTGGTTTAAAAGGATATTCAAAACATTTAAAAAATGTACTTTCGCTAAAATGAGGTCACCCATTCTAAAGGTTTTAGACTTGGTGTTCAAATGACCACAAGTCATGATGAAGGACTTGAAGATGCAACTCCTTCCTTAATACCAGGAATACGTTTAAAAGGGTCTGGGACCTATTAGCTGTGCCAGTGATCAGTACCATGTTGTCTGCTTACAACAAAATGGTAACTGGCTAATACCCATTTGCGGTACATCCTTCCCATTTTCCATCAAAAATTAATTTATTCCATTTCTGTATAACAAGTAGAGAAAGTGGCCCAAGATGCATCCTTGACTGATGCCCGGATACACTGAATATGTGGGGTTCATGTGTCAGATGGTCCTTAGTGCACCCTTACTGTGAGATATTGATGGAGGCCGCAAATGAGCTTTAGGAGATCCGGTTCCACGCCCATCCCTACTATTAAGTCCCATGATAAATTGTGAGTTACAAGGGCCAAAGCACTAGATAAATTGATGAAGGCCAAATGCACTGATCCATTTTTGGCCTTCATGTATTTCTCCAGGATTAAATAAAAATTCAAATATTGCTCAGTTGTTGCTAAACCAGGTCTAAAACCAAATTGGGCCTTAGATGGAACGTTATTATTGCAGCGGCCCATTACTCCAGATGTGCCAATAAAATTCTTCCCCAAATTTTTACGCTGCAGTCGATTAGAAAAATTGGGCAGTAGCATGGCAGTTGAGACCCATCCCCTTTTTTAAAAACGTGGGCCAATATGGCTGTCTTCCACGATTCAGGGATAGGGCACAGGGTTGTTGATCCATTCTAAATACGTTTTTTAGTAGAGGAGCCCAAAGAAGAATATTGGACTTGAAAATCTCCTCAGGGACACTAGCTGGACTTTAGTGCTTGCCAGAGATAGTCTAGTTTATCACAATGATGACTTAATCAACAATGATAGGAGTTTGAAAATCATTAGCAACTAATGTTGGCTGGGGATAGTTGGGCCTTGTGTAACTAGTGTTTCCTCCACTGAAAAAACTTTAGTGTAATGGGCCACCCAGGCATCTACCTCGATAATGGTATCTATGTTTTGGGTGTCGGATTCCTTAAAAAAAAGTCTATTGATCACTTCCCAAAATTTAGCACTATCCTTCATTTTCCTAGTCTTTTTGAGATCTTCCCAAGCGTTTAACCAAATTTCCATTTTTCTTTAATCAATGGCCTTTTTATAATCAGCTCTAACCTGCTTAACATTGCATGCCGTGCAAGCGCTGTTCTTAAATACAACCATCAATTGCTTGGGTGCTGCTGACCATGCTGCATTAAACCAGTGGCAAGATCGCGGCTCTCTAGGGTCTATTGTAGATGTAAGATTATTTGAATTAAGTCTGCAAACGTTTTCAAAGGCAATTTGAATTTCCTCAGGCCCCAGGCTATCAGGTAGACAGGTCATGATATCCACTATTGAAAATTACCGAAGGTTTGAGTCGACTCTATTCCACTTTAATTACAAACCCTTATTCCACGTTATTTCGAGGTTATCTGCTGTATTAGATTTTTGTTTATGAATGAGAGAACCCAAGGTGAAATGGACAGGGTGGTGGTCACTTATGCAGCAGCAAAAGACGTCAAAGCCCATCAAGTAGGATAATAGGTCAGAGGATAGCAGGAGATGGTCTATCGTGTTGCCAGCATGATTCTCTGTAAAGGTAGAGACTAAACATTACTGGGCTTCGGGCATCACTTGCAAAGATTAAATGGAACTTTATTGGGACTTTATTAAGGGCTTCACCAGACAGAAACATGGGTTACATTGTCATTTTGCTCATAGCCCAGACCGCAAACCTGTGCGTCACATAATTTACATCTATGGATATTAAAATCACTAACCCAAATAATAATTTGTATATTGCTTTGGTTTTATGATAAACAGTCCAAAATAAATTAATTCAATTGGTCACTAGTATCCCTTTTTGGTACACCTGGTATCCTTGCCGTGGTTTTCCCCTGTATGTTTGCCTCTGCCTCCTGTGTTTTTGCTGTTGCCTGGACTTCATTTTTGCTGGTCTAGATGCTTTGAGCACTTTGCTACTGCTGATTGATGCCAAAGTGCAAGTACTCCCTAGGTAAATTGTGGAATATACTCAGGTTTTTAATAGGCCGTGGAAGTGACGAAGGTCAGAGGTTAGTCTAACGTGAGTGGACATTGTATTCAGAGAGGAGGTCCAAGGACCTAAAATGTCTGCTTTGTCAGAACCCTGAGACGTGCAATAAGATAAGGTCTGTGGATGACAGCAGCCGTGCTGATGAGTGTCAGTGAAGACAGTCAATTACGAAGTGTGAAGCTGTGTGTGGGGCACCTTTGAAGGACAGCGAGGACTTTAAATTCCACTTTAGCTTCATTGCTCAGCGAGTGGTGTTTGCTGAGACTGTTGGTTTGGAGTTTACACCCGCTGTTAATAATAGAGGGGAAAAGGAGAGATTAAAGGCACAAATGTTCTTTGTGACCCTCCAATTTGCCATGGGTCTGTGTCGGGGGAGTGGAATAGAAATATCGGGGCAGATTTACAAGCCCCCTGCACCACCAGTATGTCACTTTTTATGATGTACAGGTGGCATATTCGAACGCTCCATATATACAAGGACAGTAAAAGCCACCCTGCATGGCTTTTCCTGTGGTCCTTGTAAATATTGCCCCTTTACATGCAGCGAAAGGGGCGTTGCATGGGTGTTGCTGTGGGTGTTCCCACGCAACACCCATGGAACAAGACCCATTTCCAGATTTACGAGGAATCATAAATCTGGAAATGCGTCTGAATGCTATGCCTCCGCCAGGGAAGGTGTAGGGAGGCGCAATGAGGAGAAATGTTTTAGTTACTCCTTGCTTTTTCCTCTTTCAATGCGTGCTGCATTCTACAGCATGCATTGAAAGAGGAAAATGCCTGTAGTGATTGCTTTTGTGCAAGAAGGTACCCCTTCCTGCACAAAAACAATCTCCCCATGGCACAGGCATCCTTGCACCAGGGTGCAAGGGTGCCTGCGCCAGCGCATGGCAGCTGTTTGTGCGACAGCGCAAGGGAGAGCACAGGAATGCAACATATTATTGTAAATATGTTGCATTCCTGTGCTTTGGAAGTGCTGCAGTGTGGCGGAGCCAAAGGGCTTACGTTGCCACTATGCTGCACTTCCTCGTAAATCTGCCCCATCATATTTTGGAAAATGTAATAAGAAATCTCAGGCCATTTTCTACAAGGTGGTTGGACCAGAAAGAGAGGGGTTCTCGACTAACCATTATATTCATTGGATGGCCAAGTTTTTAGAAATAGATGATGTCTATGTTTCTTTTTGGTCCTATTATTTCAAGGAGAGTCGGAACCCAATATACCCTTGGAGGCTTGGGCGATAAAGATTTGAAAAATAGAGAGAGTTTGCCTACAAGGGATTTTGTTTATCTAACACTTCTAGAGTTATTATCTCAAAGGTATTTCTCAAGGTTACACCCTTAACAGTGGTGAACAGCAGATTTAATCAAAACAGTAAATGTGACATTTCAGAGAGAGACTCAAATCTTGAGGAACAATTGTAAAGTGACAGACAGGGTGAAAATCTACTTCAAAATATACATATATTTAATATATGGTCAATAAATCAATCAGGGAATAAAAGGATTAGAAGCAACCAAACATAGTTTGTGAGGTGACGTCAATTAACCTACACAACAACTATGTTGACATGTTTTCATAAATTCAAAACAACTAATGTATGCCGCTGTCATTTAAACATATGGTAATATG
>NW_028246348.1:0-18387 GCF_964263255.1 Lissotriton vulgaris
CTAATTTGCATATGGCCATGTCTGAACTGGGGTGGCATGGTGAGCAAAATAACAATGGATTAAACCCGGATCTGTGATGGGGGGGTGAATGTTTTGCCATTGTGCAACATTCCGTCCATCATCTGGTGTGTTTTCCTGTTCACCCAATGTGGGAAGGGTATGCCCAGACGTGGGTCCCGTGCTCACTACGCCACTGGAGACAAGCTATCCTGGCTGATGATGGCTGATAGCCAGAAACCAGTCCTAGGATGCTTGATTCGGGTCCAGGGAAGACATGGTATGGCAGTTCGGGCTCCACTGTTCCCATGTGGCACAGGTTCAAGACTGATTTGCATATGGCCATGTCTGAACTGGGGTGGCGTGGTGAGTAAAATAACGATGGATTAAACCCAGATCTGTGATTGGGGGTGAATGTTTTGCCATTGTGCAACATTCCGTCCATCATCTTGTGTGTTTTGCTGTTCACTCAATGTGGGAAGGGTATGCCCAGACGTGGGTCCCATGCTCACTACGCCCCTGGAGACAAGCTATCCTGGCTGATGATGGCTAATAGCCAGAAACCGGTCCTAGGATGCTTGATTCCGGTCCAGGGAAGACATGGCTTGGCAGTTCGGGCTCAACTGTTCCCCTGTGGCACAGGGTCAAGACTTATTTGCATATGGCCATGTCTGAACTGGGGTGGCGTGGTGAGCAAAATAACGATGGATTAAACCCAGATCTGTGACTGAGGGTGAATGTTTTGCCATTGTGCAACATTCCGTCCATCATCTTCTGTGTTTTGCTGTTCACCCTATGTAGGAAGGGTATGCCCAGACGTGGGTCCCGTGCTCACTATGACCCTGGAGCCAAGCTATCCTGGCTGATGACGGCTGATAGCCAGAAACCGGTCCTAGGATGCTTGATTCCGGTCCAGGGAAGACATGGCTTGGCAGTAAGCGTGGGCGGAAAATCCGTTCCGCTCGCGGATTTTGCGGATTTTCGGGAAATCCGCAATCCGCGAGATTTGCGGATTTCCCGCAAAATCCGCAAATTCGCACGCAGCGGATTTTTTTGGCGGCGCGCGGCGTTGGTGATACAATTTTTGCGGCGCGCGGCGTTTATCATCGTTTGCCGAGTTGTTTTTTTCGATAGTTTGCGAGTGCTGCGCCATTTTGGATCTTGCTGTGTGATCCCGCGGGAATTGGCGAGCGCGATTACGTCATCGCGGCTTGCCAGCGAGAGTTTGTCAACGCGAGTACGGCGAGATCACGTCTCGCGGTACTTCGCAAATTGCGAGATTTGAGATGCGGCGCGCGAAAATATAAATTTGCAATTCTGCACAAGAAATCCACCAGCAAGCAGCATAAACCTTCTAGAAATGATGATTTTTATGTGAATAACTCCTTAGTTTGACATTTGCCTGCACTTTTTTAGCGAGGAGTCCATTTTGGGGAGGGGGGCAGGGGGGTGGGAGGAAGGAAGTGCCCCATAGTCTTCAACTTCCTGTTCCTGTTCAGCAGGCTCCTCCCAGTGCTTTGTCCATCTCCTGGTCACTTTTCATTCGGATGTGGACCTGGAAGGATTACCTTTTGTGGATGCTGCTGGATCTTTGGATTTGAGGCCTTTTTGACTTTCTTTGGATCACTGTTGGATTAGAAATTTTACAAGTAAGTTTGTTTGGGGCATTACAGTTGCTGCAACTAAAATTTTGGGATTTTCGATTTTTTTGCTGTTTTGGGGCCTTTTCCCAGGGGTACTCAGTGGTGGGTGGACTGATTCTTTCTGTGGGTTGTCTTGAATTTAAACATCATGGAGGCCATAGATGAATTGGGATTGTGCTGATTTTTCTGTGTTTTTCGATTTTTTTTTTTTGTAAAATTTTGTGTTTTTCGATTTTTGACCTGTTGTTGGGGCCTTGACCAGGGGTAGTGAGTGGTGCATGGGGCCTAGTCTTTCTGTGGGCTGTCTTGAATTTAAACATCATGGATGGAATGGGATTGTGCTGATTTTGCAGTGTTTTTCGATTTTTGGGGGTGTTCATGGGGAGGGACATGCCATGTGGCTGGTGGCCATTTTGAGTGCAGCTACAGGCACTGGCCATGTGCTGGCAGGCAAGTGGCCATTTTGAATGCAGGCTTTGTTGTTAGGCCTCCAACCATTTTGCCTACTTTTCAACCTTTATTTATGCCAGGGGTAGTGAGTCTTGCATGGGCCTAGTATTTCTGTGGGTTGTCTTGAATTTAAACATCATGGAGGCCATAGATGAATTGGGATTGTGCTGATTTTTCTGTGTTTTTCGATTTTTTTTTTTTGTAAAATTTTGTGTTTTTCGATTTTTGACCTGTTGTTGGGGCCTTGACCAGGGGTAGTGAGTGGTGCATGGGGCCTAGTCTTTCTGTGGGCTGTCTTGAATTTAAACATCATGGATGGAATGGGATTGTGCTGATTTTGCAGTGTTTTTCGATTTTTGGGGGTGTTCATGGGGAGGGACATGCCATGTGGCTGGTGGCCATTTTGAGTGCAGCTACAGGCACTTGCCATGTGCTGGCAGGCAAGTGGCCATTTTGAATGCAGGCTTTGTTGTTAGGCCTCCAACCATTTTGCCTACTTTTCAACCTTTATTTATGCCAGGGGTAGTGAGTCTTGCATGGGCCTAGTATTTCTGTGGGTTGTCTTGAATTTAAACATCATGGAGGCCATAGATGAATTGGGATTGTGCTGATTTTTCTGTGTTTTTCGATTTTTTTTTTTTGTACAATTTTGTGTTTTTCGATTTTTGACCTGTTGTTGGGGCCTTGACCAGGGGTAGTGAGTGGTGCATGGGGCCTAGTCTTTCTGTGGGCTGTCTTGAATTTAAACATCATGGATGGAATGGGATTGTGCTGATTTTGCAGTGTTTTTCGATTTTTGGGGGTGTTCATGGGGAGGGACATGCCATGTGGCTGGTGGCCATTTTGAGTGCAGCTACAGGCACTGGCCATGTGCTGGCAGGCAAGTGGCCATTTTGAATGCAGGCTTTGTTGTTAGGCCTCCAACCATTTTGCCTACTTTTCAACCTTTATTTATGCCAGGGGTAGTGAGTCTTGCATGGGCCTAGTATTTCTGTGGGTTGTCTTGAATTTAAACATCATGGAGGCCATAGATGAATTGGGATTGTGCTGATTTTTCTGTGTTTTTCGATTTTTTTTGTGTAAAATTTTGTGTTTTTCGATTTTTGACCTGTTGTTGGGGCCTTGACCAGGGGTAGTGAGTGGTGCATGGGGCCTAGTCTTTCTGTGGGCTGTCTTGAATTTAAACATCATGGATGGAATGGGATTGTGCTGATTTTGCAGTGTTTTTCGATTTTTGGGGGTGTTCATGGGGAGGGACATGCCATGTGGCTGGTGGCCATTTTGAGTGCAGCTACAGGCACTGGCCATGTGCTGGCAGGCAAGTGGCCATTTTGAATGCAGGCTTTGTTGTTAGGCCTCCAACCATTTTGCCTACTTTTCAACCTTTATTTATGCCAGGGGTAGTGAGTCTTGCATGGGCCTAGTATTTCTGTGGGTTGTCTTGAATTTAAACATCATGGAGGCCATAGATGAATTGGGATTGTGCTGATTTTTCTGTGTTTTTCGATTTTTTTTTGTGTAAAATTTTGTGTTTTTCGATTTTTGACCTGTTGTTGGGGCCTTGACCAGGGGTAGTGAGTGGTGCATGGGGCCTAATCTTTCTGTGGGCTGTCTTGAATTTAAACATCATGGATGGAATGGGATTGTGCTGATTTTGCAGTGTTTTTCGATTTTTGGGGGTGTTCATGGGGAGGGACATGCCATGTGGCTGGTGGCCATTTTGAGTGCAGCTACAGGCACTGGCCATGTGCTGGCAGGCAAGTGGCCATTTTGAATGCAGGCTTTGTTGTTAGGCCTCCAACCATTTTGCCTACTTTTCAACCTTTATTTATGCCAGGGGTAGTGAGTCTTGCATGGGCCTAGTATTTCTGTGGGTTGTCTTGAATTTAAACATCATGGAGGCCATAGATGAATTGGGATTGTGCTGATTTTTCTGTGTTTTTCGAATTTTTTTTTTTGTACAATTTTGTGTTTTTCGATTTTTGACCTGTTGTTGGGGCCTTTTCACCAGGGGTATTTGAGTCTAGCATGGGCCTAGTCTTTCTGTGGGCTGTCTTGAATTTAAACATCATGGAGGCCATGGATGGAATAGGATTGTGCTGATTTAGCAGTGTTTTTCGATTTTTGGGGGTGTTCATGGGGAGGGACATGCCATGTGGCTGGTGGCCATTTTGAGTGCAGCTACAGGCACTGGCCATGTGCTTGGCAGGCAAGTGGCCATTTTGAATGCAGGCTTTGTTGTTAGGCCTCCAACCATTTTGCCTACTTTTCAACCTTTATTTATGCCCAGGGGTAGTGAGTCTTGCATGGGCCTAGTCTTTCTGTGGGTTGTCTTGAATTTAAACATTATGGAGGGCATGGATGGATTGGGATTGTGCTGATTTTGCAGTGTTTTTCGATTTTTTTGTGCTCTATAACTGAACTGATGTTCCTCTGTCTTCCATTTTTTTTAGGTGCACAAGACTCAAGAGAACCACCAGTGCCAGGAAGAAGTCCTGCAGCGGTGTGTGTGTGCAGCATAACGTCACGCGACGTCACGTCTGGCCTCAGACAACTCTACAATTCGTGCAACTGCGGCCTGCTGTCTGACCTGCTCTGAAGAAGATGGCCCCGCCCCCAAAGAAAGTTCTCCGTAGCTCCTCTAGCAAGAAAGTTGCTAGTAAGGAGCAGAAGAAGCAAGTTACCAAGGAGGCTGGTGTGTCACCCGCCACTTTTTTTGGGAGCAAAAGAAAAAGTACGCCTGCAGCAGCAGGATCTGCTGGGGACCAACCTGAGAGCAGCACCCCTGCTCCATTGGGTTCAGTGCCTCCACCACCACGCCAACTTAAGTCAAAGCCCTTGAGTGCTTCAGAGGCAGTCAGTGTACTTCTCCAATCACCATCGACCAGTGATGTTGGCTCATCGCAAGAAAGTAGCAGCAATGTCCCTGAATCAACACAGGTTGTTGTAACTCATCTGACAAGTGTTGAACAACCACAGCCGCAACAACAACACCATGTGCAAGTACACGCCCAAGTACATGTGGAAGGAGAGGCAGCAAAAGGAGATGCGCAAGCAAAGGTGCATGGACGTTCACAAGTGCCCACAATAGTTGTTCCTCCCGAAGTAGGGGCACATTTGGAAATCGACAATGAAGCTGAGGTATCATTGGAAGCCACTCCTCCTGATGATCATTCATTGTCTTCCACATCCCTAGCAAGGAAAAGATCAAGGGGGGTGTCTACATCTTCTTCAAGCCCACCTCGTTCTGGTGCAAGTGATCTGTCTTGGGAACCACGACAACTGCGGTCTGACAGTGAGGCAGAGGCACACCATGATCTGCCACCGGTACCTAAGCGTAAAAGGAAGGTCGTCCAAAAACTCAAACCTATGGAGTGTGATGAGGCTCAACAAGAAGTGACAGATACTGCTGGTGATGAAGCCTCTCACGATGACGACGAGGCAGTCATCACAAAGGTCACTGCAGCCCCACCGGGCATGCAGCAAAGAGACATTTTGACCCTATCCCGAGAAGCTGCTGAGCGTGATGATGATGTCGGCGAGGAGGCAATGGAAATGGAATCATTAGATTTGGAGTTAAGTAGTACACCAAAACCTACCGCTTCCATATTTCTTCCTCGCAAGAAGGTACCCACCTCGTCCTCGACCTCAATTCGTGGTGGTGAAAGTGCAAAACGTACTGAAGTTCGGCAATCCACATCCTCCACTTCATCTGTCATTAGCAGCAGGACCACCACCACCAGTATCGACGCCTCCTCCGGCGGCGGCCCCCGAAGACATTTCAAGTCTCCAGTTTGGGACTTCTTTAGTGTTTGCCCAAAAAAGGCAAACGTAGCCATTTGTAGCCTTTGTAAGCTTCGATATAGTCGTGGTAAGCTTGGTTCTAACTATGGTACCGGAGGCCAGAGAGGTCATCTTGAGAGAAGGCACCCTCTCGAATGGTTTCCGCACCTAGAGGCGGTCAAGAAAGCCGGAATTGCACGTAATGAAAACGTTGATTTGTCATCTGCTGATGACGAGGAGGTAGAAGAAGACGATCCAAACACTTCACTTACACCCAGTTCCCATGTCAGCAGCACACCCCATGGGAGCCACACTAAGAGTGTGGGAGAGAGTGAGACATCAATGCGGAAAAGTTCATCAGCGAGCGTAACTGGGTCGAAGAGATCATCATCCCGTAAATCATTGGTCCAGGGCAACATTAAAAAGATGTTGTTTACAGAAGCGCAATATGAACGCAACCACCCAATGACCCGTCTGTATAACACTAAGCTGGCTAAAATGCTAGCTCTGGACCTTCTCCCTTTTTCTTTTGTCGAAGGGGTTGGTTTTCTAGAATTAGTGGCAGTGCTCTGCCCTAAATGGAAGGTTCCTAGCCGGTTCTATTTTGCCCGAGTTGCGGTTCCAGCACTACATGAAGATGTTCTGAAGGCGATTGGGGCAGCTTTGCAGAAGAGTGCTGTTCACACTATACATCTGACAACAGACATGTGGACCAGTGGCGCAGGCGCTGATTACATGTGCATCACTGCACACTGGGTCTCTTTTTCAGGGGCTAAAGCAAAGCTAAACTCAGGTGTTGACACTAACACTGTTTTTAAAGGTGCTCGGAAACATGCAACACTAGCCATGTTTGGTTTGGAGAAACGTCACACAGCAGAAAACATTTTGGATGTCTTTAACACAAAGGTCCTTAACTGTCTGTCCCCACTAAAACGCAAGGTTGGTTATGTTTCCACGGACAATGGCTCCAATATAGTTAAGGCCATGAGGGACGGTTACTATTTCAGAGTGCCGTGTTTGGCGCACTGTATAAACCTGGTTGTCCAAAAATTCTTGGGTAATAAAGACAGTGCAGCGTGCAGTGTATTGGAGAACTGCCGAAAAATTTGCAAGCATTTCAGGCATTCTTTTAAGGCCCGCAAGCAGCTGAGGAGCATGCTATATCAATGTCAAATGCCAGTGAAAGCACTCATCCAGGAGGTGGTAACACGTTGGAACTCAACCTTCTACATGCTTGAGCGTCTGTATGAGCAGTATACGCAACTCGATCAATATTTCTTGAAAGAGGGTATAGAGGAGCTGAGGATGGGTGGGCCGCAATGGAACATAGTTGAAAGCCTAACACGCATGCTTCGTCCTTTTGAGGTCTTCACGCGTGCAGTCAGCAAGGAGGACTCTAATTTGGGAAAAGCTATCCCATTGTTGTACATGCTGGAGGACCAACTGAAGGAGGTGTGTTCTGTGTTTCGAAAAGATGACAAAAAGAAAGGCTCTTCTTTGCTTCTGGCTGAGCAATTATTAGAGCTCCTACAAGGTGATGAACGTCTTCAAAAGATCCACTCAGAACAGCATTACATTTGTGCTACTATTCTGGATCCACGCTACAAAAAGGCGCTGGCAGGCAGAGCATTCTTTGCTTTTGCTGATGAAGATGTTACAAAGTACAAACGTTGGCTAGCCTTGTCAGCCAAGAAGTTTGAAACAGAACGGCTGGAAATTGAAGGAAATGGCAGTACATCAGCAGGCCATCCCCAGTCAAAACAATCCACTTCTGCACCTGTGGCTGTGGCACAAGTGACCTCTCAGCCGTTAAAGACACCGGCAACCGCATCATCTGCACGAAAGACAGCAGAAACATTGGAGGCTGAAGAGGATTGGCTAGCTCTGCGTGGGTTTGGTTCTCAAAAGGCCAGAGGCACAGCAAGAGCTACGCAAAGTGGAGGAACCTTGGAGGAGGACCTTGAGTCGATGGTGAAGGACTATCTGAATGACTCCACAGAGGTCTATGTTAATTCTGACCCATTGGCGTATTGGCATGGGAAAAAAGAATTGTGGCCACAGCTCACCAACCTGGCTTTAAACTACTTGTCTTGCCCACTCGCAAGTGTGTCTTCTGAACGGGTTTTCAGTGCGGCTGGTGGGATTGTAACTCCCAAACGGAGCCGCCTCTCGCCCAAAAATGTGGAGAGGTTAACAATGATCAAGATGAATCAGCACCTCATACCACCAGATATAAGAGTACGAGAGAGCGTGCCGGATGAAGAGGAGGTGGCCAGCACCATAGATGAGGGAATTTCTACTCTGTCAGGTGGCACTGACCTCACCCGGGCTGAATTCGCAGAGTATGATGACGAAGCCTTATTCTTATTCCTGGACCGTGATTCCGACTTCGAGCCCTGAAAATGAGACAACGAATCAATAACTTTCTTTTTCATCCTTATTCACTTTTATTCCTGTGTGTCTGTCTTTCTTTGTTGTGCACAGTTAATATAATTCAAACTTTAATCAGATTATCACAAAGACAAGCCCATCAGCAGAACTGTCTTCACTTGTTTGCTAATTTATTTGAAGGTGCCGCAGTCTGCATTCCTCAGGTTCACAAGTTCAGAAGAACATGCTCCTCTATCCTCCTCCTCCAGACTCCTATTTCCATCAAAGCAGAGGGCTGGTTTACGCCCAATGAAGAAAGACTCAGCACTTGTGGGGGTGTTGTTCTACCTCTTTGCAGGTGAGTTGACGGGTCTGGGGCCATTGCTGGGAAGCACTAAAAGTGGTTTGTGCCAAATCCGAGGCGGAAATTTTTTTGTGTTTTTGATGACTTGCTTGCCTTTGAGGTGCTCTTAGGGGGGGTTCCGTCTGTTTGTGGGTGAGTTTCATGGTCTGAGAGCATTGCTGGGACACTCTAATCTTGATTGCATTTGCTTTTCAGGAAATCCGTCGTGCCAACCCCGACTTATGGCCTAGCTACGCAGCGCGTTTGGACCGAAGGCCCAGAAATATTGCAAGTATGAGATTTTGCTTTTGGCCTGTTTGGGGGTGTTATGCTTCTTGGCGGGTGGGTTGCCGGGTCTTGGGGCATTCCTGGGAAGGTCTAATACCGGGTAGAAGTGGTTGGGACAAAATCCAGGCCGATTTTTTTTTGGGCTATTTCAGACATTTTGCTCTATGTAGCGTTTTCGGGGGCCTGTTTGGGGGGCTTGCTGGTGTTTGCGGGTGAGTTTCGTGGTCTGGGAGCACTGCTGGGACACTCTAATCTTGATTGCATTTGCTTTTCAGGAAATCCGTCGTGCCAACCCCGACTTATGGCCTAGCTACGCAGCGCGTTTGGACCGAAGGCCCAGAAATATTGCAAGTATGAGATTTTGCTTTTGGCCTGTTTGGGGGTGTTATGCTTCTTGGCGGGTGGGTTGCCGGGTCTTGGGGCATTCCTGGGAAGGTCTAATACCGGGTAGAAGTGGTTGGGACAAAATCCAGGCCGATTTTTTTTTGGGCTATTTCAGACATTTTGCTCTATGTAGCGTTTTCGGGGGCCTGTTTGGGGGGCTTGCTGGTGTTTGCGGGTGAGTTTCGTGGTCTGGGAGCACTGCTGGGACACTCTAATCTTGATTGCATTTGCTTTTCAGGAAATCCGTCGTGCCAACCCCGACTTATGGCCTAGCTACGCAGCGCGTTTGGACCGAAGGCCCAGAAATATTGCAAGTATGAGATTTTGCTTTTGGCCTGTTTGGGGGTGTTATGCTTCTTGGCGGGTGGGTTGCCGGGTCTTGGGGCATTCCTGGGAAGGTCTAATACCGGGTAGAAGTGGTTGGGACAAAATCCAGGCCGATTTTTTTTTGGGCTATTTCAGACATTTTGCTCTATGTAGCGTTTTCGGGGGCCTGTTTGGGGGGCTTGCTGGTGTTTGCGGGTGAGTTTCGTGGTCTGGGAGCACTGCTGGGACACTCTAATCTTGATTGCATTTGCTTTTCAGGAAATCCGTCGTGCCAACCCCGACTTATGGCCTAGCTACGCAGCGCGTTTGGACCGAAGGCCCAGAAATATTGCAAGTATGAGATTTTGCTTTTGGCCTGTTTGGGGGTGTTATGCTTCTTGGCGGGTGGGTTGCCGGGTCTTGGGGCATTCCTGGGAAGGTCTAATACCGGGTAGAAGTGGTTGGGACAAAATCCAGGCCGATTTTTTTTTGGGCTATTTCAGACATTTTGCTCTATGTAGCGTTTTCGGGGGCCTGTTTGGGGGGCTTGCTGGTGTTTGCGGGTGAGTTTCGTGGTCTGGGAGCACTGCTGGCTATATATACTTTACTTTGCAAGAGGTTTGAAGCAAATCCATGGTGGCTGAGGGGACTTAGGGCCTAGCTGCAGAGCGCGCGCGGAGTGATTTGGGAAATTTGTGAAAAAGTGACTAAGTCCCCATTTTTGTACTTTTGCTCTTTGGCTGTTTGGGGGTCTTCTACTCGTTTTCTCCTGGGTTGACGGCTCTGGGGCCATTGCTGGGAAGCTCTAATACCGGATAAAAGTGTTTTGGACCAAATCCCAGGCGGAATTTTTTTTGTGTTTTTGATGACTTGCTTGCCTTTGAGGTGCTCTTAGGGGGGGTTCCGTCTGTTTGCGGGTGAGTTTCGTGGTCTGGGAGCACTGCTGGGACACTCTAATCTTGATTGCATTTGCTTTTCAGGAAATCCGTCGTGCCAACCCCGACTTATGGCCTAGCTACGCAGCGCGTTTGGACCGAAGGCCCAGAAATATTGCAAGTATGAGATTTTTCTTTTGGCCTGTTTGGGGGTGTTATGCTTCTTGGCGGGTGGGTTGCCGGGTCTTGGGGCATTCCTGGGAAGGTCTAATACCGGGTAGAAGTGGTTGGGACAAAATCCGCGCGGAAAAGCCTTTAGTTTTGGCACTTTTTGTAACTTAGGGTTCGTTAGGGTTAGCCCTAGCACCAGGATTGCATGTGTATCGGGGTGTTCTAGATTTTTCAAACTGAGTTCTGGGGTCTTAGAGCACTCGTGAGAATGTGTAATTTTGGTTGCAAGTCATTTGAAGAAAATCCATGGTGGGAAAGGGGGGATTTGGCATAGTTAAAGAAAGCCTTTGCCACTATTCTTAACTTAGGGTTCGTTAGGGTTAGCAGTATTTCTATTGCATGTGTTTGAGTGGGGGGGATTTCGAGTCTTGGAGCGATGCTGGCTATGGCTACTTTTGCTTGGTTGCTTGCAAGTGGTTTGAATACAATCCACGGGGGGTAATGGGTAATTAGGGTACTTCGGCCTACTTTTACTTTCAAAGTAAGTTTTGTCTCCAGTTTTCTGCTAGGCCTCGTTTTTTGGGTGGGAGCACTGCTAGGAAGATCTATTTTTGTTCTAAAACACAGTTTACAGTACACCTAGCTTGAGGGGCAAGATCCGCTACATTAATTTGCCCATACTTACTTATCCTTCAAAAGGTGACTCAGAGTACGCACTTTCAAAAACATTGTACTGTCTGTCTACTAGGAAAAACAAATTGTGACTTTTTGCACTCCACAGCCTACATACCTTATATTTATTTATCAGTGGTGTTGTAATATTATATCACTTCCTGTTTTTCGTTGAATAATTACAGGCCGGGTTTCAGTCTCTGCAATGGGGAAAAAAGGATGGAGTCAGGCTTCACAGTAGCGAGCCACAATTCAGCATCAGGCAGGCAGTGGACAGGGTGTCTTCTGGTGACCAACATCGGTGGACGAAGCGTCGGCTGCAATGGAGGAGTGCCGCTAATAGGAGGATTTTTTTTCTGCGGGCAACTTACTTACCACTTCCAACAGGACCACTACAACCACACATAGATACAGTATCCCTTGCCTTTTTCTCTGACTGTGACTGCATTTCTTTGCTCTCTCTCGGCTTCTACATTGATCCCTTAACACATCACTTAGTCCACTCCACTATCTGCACCACACATAGTCATTTGTAAGTGCTCCTACGTAATTCGCAAGTCGCAGCACGCCCCAGGCCGTAGAGGACTGGGATGGCCCCAATGATGAAGCATGTCACCAAGGGGCAACCCTGGTGAGTGAGGGGACACCTAGAAAAAAAGCAATTTCTCCTTTTCTATCTACTATACCTTCTGTCAGGTTACGCAGCCCCTAAGCGCCTACCGTACTATGAAACTACATTTCCCATGAGTAGGCGGGAGACTTGCAGACTATTTAGTGAGACTATATGAGAGTACCCTTGTATGTTAGGACATCACTTCACTGATGCCTGTCTTGTCTTCTCTTACAGGTATCCTTTCCCTGCTGACCCTACCTTTACCCATCCCACATTTTTTATTTTAGTTTGTTATTTTTCTCCCTCGCCTAATGCCTCGAACACCCTGTGTTTACACTTCTGGGTGTTGGTGACATTTGGAGGTGGAACCATATTTGCATCGACTGGATCACGGGGAGTAAACGTGACACCTTCCAGACCAACCCCATTGAGTGTTGTTGTGAATGGATTTATAGTGACCAGCAAGGCTCTCGGGTATCTGGCTACAGAGACCTTATGTTGAATATAGTTATCAATAATTCCACACAGGCCCTGTACTGTCGCATTCTTTCTTTCCACAGTTGTCGATGATATATTCTTACTCTGCTTGACAAAGAACCATTGCTAATGTGAAAGAACTTCAACCGAATTAGTAGTTATACTTTACCATTTGTTAGGCTACAATGTGGCACTGCTCTACTGTACTTCTGTCACCTGCTATATTCTCAGTTGTACCGTTGAATTGCTCAGGAGGACAAACCAGATTTCATTTTCTTTTTTTTCATAGGCATGCAACTGCCACTGTGGCACACCACTACTACCACCGCTATGAGGAAATTTTATCCGACCAAGATTGCCAACGTTATTCGGTGTTTCCCGTGGAGCCAGCCCTGGGCCTAGCCCTACTTTCAAACACAAATTACAGGTAAGATAAGCGTTTGGTGGTTTGGGGGTATAATGGAGTATTAGTACGAGAGACGAGAGCCTGAAGGTAGTACTACTAAAGTCCTAGGACTCTTGGATTCACTTCACTTAGTCTGTGAGAGGCACTTAGTGTTGAAAACATTTGGGCATTTACACTTCAAGGAAGAAAATGGAACTAAACTTTCAGGAAAACAGTCAACGTTAAACCCCCACCCACCAGGCAAGCAGTAAAAAACAGGTATGCTCAGATAAAGTTTGAAAAAGTATATTTATATCCCTAACAAAATAATCTCCCGCAAGACCCTCCCTAACCCCAACGATTGTCCTTCAAAAGTCCCCAAAAACCCAACTCCCAATTCCCACCCCCCAAAAGTCTCTAAAAAAGGGGCAAGGGACACTAGGGGTGGATGCTGTTCACTTTTTGGGCCAGGGCATCATGCTCCTCGCGGAGCAAGGCGAGCTCCTGCTGAAGGCGGGACACCATCAGGGTGGTGCGGCGCAGGCGTGCCTTCACTGCCTTGCAGGTGCAAGGCCTGTGAGAAGCAGCTGTTGGCCTTGCTGCTCGGCGGTGGCGTTTGCCTTTGGCAGCCCGGCTCAGTCTCGGTGGACCACTGTGCTGGGTCACGGTGGCAGCCGGTGAGGCCACGGAGGACGACGTTGTCGTTGTTGTCGACCGCACACTTTCCACGTCCTCCAGGGCCACCAGCCGCCGATATTCCGCAACAGTGGCCTCGATTCTCCGTTGCCGGGCCGCTCTAGCCAGCTCCTTCCTCCTTGTTCGTTTGGAAGGAGAACCTATATGAAGAAAGAAAGACATAGTCTGTAACCAATGCTCTTTAAGATTAACTCAATCATTCAGCAGAAATGTGTGCTGCAGTACAACTAGCAACTTGCAAGCGCATTACATAACTATTGAGGCCAGTATCTATCTAACCTCACACTTCTTCATCCTTGCTCTAACATTAGTGGGAGTTTAAGGAACAAATTCTATGAGCACTGTGGACTTCCATTGGAGTCGACTATGAAAGTACACCAGTCTTATTCTTCTTCTTGTCTCTTGTTTTGGAAAATTGGTACGTTATTTTCTGCAAGCCGGCATAATGCCAGCGCGGTAAACTTGCACCCGAGAAAAAGAGACGCACGCCATGAGGAGTGACCTAGACTTGCGTTGCCGTTGCGTTACTGTACCCGTCCAGTACATGCAGGTGGTGAATCTCTTACTTTTCTATTACGGGTGGCACTGAGAATACTCTGTTACAACTCAAGGGCTACTGCTTAATTAATTTAACTTTCACCCTACAGTGGAAATGAGTACTAGAAATGGAAAATTGAAGAAGATAAATAATCTGATTATCTATCACTTCACATGGGATGTTTTTGCTTATATATGGGATGACTTTAGGTGCTTTGCTTTTTATTGAGTGACAGGCAGTGATACATCCACACATGAATGACTGAGTACTACTAAACTTATTAAGAGAGGTAGGGAGTGGCCACCATAATAACCGGATCTATGCAGTGCTTGCAATACAAACTACTGCTACTATTTATGGTAGTATTTGGACAAAATTAAAAGTTCTTTTCCTTGCCTTTCCTACACTGGAACGGACGTGCGGGTGCAGTGTTAGTGTTACATGCTCTTCAAAGTTACACTTACTTCATCCACTGACCGTCTACTCTCTCTAGATCATGGGTACTCACAAACTTTCTCTCAGGGGCTACATTTACAGTGTAGTTTGGGGCCGAGGGCCGCACTGGTGGGGGCGGAGTCAGAGGGGGCGGGGCTAAAGCAAAACGATAACTTGTGACCATGAGGTTGCACACAGGTCCCTGCAGCAGATGCCCTCATCCACTGAGCCACCAGACCCAGCATTTACATACATCTCTCTCCCTCCTGCTGTCCCTCCTGCCCTCCCTCCATCTCTCTCTCCCTCCTGCCCTCCCTCTCCCTCTGTCATCTCACTGTGTGTGTGTCTATCTGTGTCAGCCTTCAGCCCGGGTTGAGACCGCTTCCTCAACGCGCACACACAGACAACAACACCAAAGTACTTAACAGGTCTTTAAAAGACCATTAACATATTATTGAGGCTTTGTTTGTTTTAGCGCCCCTGCTTCTCCACCCTGACAATCACTGCTTGCCCGGCCCCACAGAGCAGAGGCTTAGTTCTATTTCACCTCTTTGTGGCCTTGCATCTCCACTCTGCTCTGTGGGGGCCGGGGGAGCAGTGATTGTCAGAGTGGAGATGCAGGGGCGCTAACAGGTGAAATACAAAAAAGCCTCTGCTCTGTGGGGGCCGGGGGAGCAGTGATTGTCTGCAAGGTCAGCGCACCGCCAACGAAGGCTTGCCGGGCCACCACCGGCCCGCGGGCCGTACTAGGAGTACCCCTGCTCTAGATACACATATGCTATCTAAGAGTCAGATAGTAGCATGATCCAGGTATATGGACACATACAGTTTCTGTGTCACCCACCCAGGCTGTTGTCCTTCCACCCATCATTGCTTCATCATTCACCCAGCCATGCATCTCATATTCTTGCCTTCCCAGCTAGTCTTCAATCTCAATAAGTAAGGAATATATAAGAGCTTACCTCTGGCCGCCACCACCACCGTCTCAACTCTCACAGCTGCCGCCGCCGCCTCCTCCCCTGAAGCATCGCCCGATTCGCCCTCCGCCTCGGTGTCGAGCACCACCACCTCCACACTGGCCCCGCCACCAGATGTTCCACCTACAAAGTACATTTAAGAATGTTAGAATAAAGCAGTCACTAGTATTTGGTCTAGGAATGAAGACATGTGAAAACAATGTAATTTGTGACTGTCGTTAAAGTTAAAAAAAAAATGTCCCTTTTTCCAGGGAAGGTTGTCTTGCTGCACTTTTTGGCACAACTGATGAAGGCTGTTTTTTTAACACGCACCATTTTTCTCCACACAGACAGAAGATGGACTTCTAACAACAAGATCAAGTTGAAACCAGGTGAGAGCTCGGCTCGACCACAAGAAATGTCTTCAATTAATCGTCAGCACTAACCACTTTTCCATTATCAGTTAAACGTTTAGTTTTATTATGACTTCATTTTAATAAATGTGTTTACTTTTAATAAAGCTTTTAAACTTAAATACAATCTGTGTTTTTTGGTCCAGACTAGAGTGACTGAGCGAAAGGTTTTGCAATTTTTGCAAGCATGAGTCCAGATAGAACACTTCAAAAGACATTATGGACAATCCCAGAGGACTGCACTAAGTTGATAGAGCTATTGCTGACTAGAATCATGGGAGTTTCGCCAACCGTGCAATCTTAGTTAGCTACACAGACAGACTAATAAGAATAATCTAGTAATACCACAGGGAGTCATAGTAGAGGCAGGATAAGAATTTAGATACAGTCTACAAGAAGAGCAAAGACAATTTTGAAAAAAGTCAAATGAGGAACGCTAGGAAAAATAGGTACTAGTCTAAAATGAAAACTTACTGGGGCCAGCAGAGGAGCCCTCGCCTGCCCGATCCTGGCCCTGTTGATGAACAGCATCCGCCGCCTGCTGCTCCTGTGTCCTCCTCTCGCCCCTGGGGGGAGCTGACGTACAACATGAAAGAAAGAACAGAAAACATGGATGATTGTTGCTTGTCAATGTCAACCAAATCAAACATTTCAAAAGAACAATAACAAAATATTTCTGCGAAATTATATTGATTATGGTTACTTTTCATTTATATGCGGACCTGTGACTTCGAAAGTCACGTAACTCACTAAACAAAGTACTGAAACGTTCACCTAGGACTGGCAGGCAGCAGTCCGCAGGCAAGACGCAAAGTGACAGACAAACTCCATTGTGATTTCAGTCAGATCAGTGACAACACTAACAGTTGCCTGCTACATTACCAGTCATTTAAATAGTCAAACTATCAATCCACCGCCACTATTTTTCTTATTGTCAGGGTTACAAAGGAAGGGGCAGATTTAAGCCCTTGCGGCTCTTTTGCGCCGTTCTTGCGTGACTTTTGTGACGCAGCAGCTAAACAAAAAAGGGCGCCATGGTGCGGCGTATAATATTATAACAACGTGACGCATTTGGGAGATGCATCCCGTTATAAAGCCCTGCGCCATCAGGGGGCGTTCCGGCGCAAGGGAGGGCATTCCTGCGCTGGAACACATCCTAATAGTGGCTGAGGGAAATCTACAAAATATCAATCAGTCACCTTTAGGACAATGATGCGTCACACAAACCCTGCACCTGCTTGAAGCAGACGTACGGCTTGACCCAGCATTGGGGAGATAGGGTACCCCAGAGCATTGATGGAGCTGCGCCATCGTTGCGACGCAACTCCAGCAGTAAAGCTTCGGTGACGTTTTGGGCCCATGGGGCGCCGCCGCCGCATTGCAAATACGGCGCACCATGTTTGGTGGTGGTAGCGGGCCGCACAATTAATGGCGCATCCCTGCTACTTTGCAGGGATGCGACGGTAATTGCAATTCTGCCCCTTAGGGGCATACTTACTTACGCGTTCTGGCGCATCTCCAGAGATGCGCCAGATCAAATGCGTCACGCAAAACTACCCTTGCGACACGGCAGATGTGCCTCATTTACAATGCGGCGCGCCCTGGCGCAAGGGTAGGCACTTGCGTGACGCATCTCGTCACGTAAGAGCGGCGCATCGCTGGAGTCACGTCGCCAACGCAATGCAACTCCAGTAATGCTCAGGGCCACCCAATACTTTACATGCTGTGTCAGTCCTTTCGCCTGCTTCGAGCAGACATAAGGAATTGAATTGACGTAGCAGCGTCGCAGAAGTGCCTGCGTTAAATCTTGTAGATTTCACGCAGGCAATTTTGCGAGGCGCACAGCCGCTGGACCGCCCACCCTGCGTACTAGGAACGCACCCATTGTGGTGCAGGCCCATGGCTTTATAACGTGACGCATCTCCCTAGATGCGTCATGCTGTAAATGACTTGCAGGGATGCGGCACGTTTACGCCGCTGTTGCGTCACGCAAGGCAACGTAAACGTGGCGCAAGGGGCTTGTAAATGTAATCTGCCCCCTAGTGTCTAGCATTACGCAGTTCTGTTAAGTACACTCATACATAATAGTTACTCAGGCCAATGAGACCACGAAATAGAAAACAAATAAGCATAGTAGCAACCCCACTGAGAAGGAGAGCAGTGCACCTGAAATGCACAGAAGATTTTGAAATATAATTTAACTACAATGTAATCGTCATCAGCGGCATTATTGGCTTGCTCCATGTAAAAAACAAATATTTGCAATACAACAACACAGAGCAGGAGAAAACATCATAGTAGTGAGTGATTAAATGCCAATGGCTACTACTACTCACCAAGGCCGGGGATCTCCAAGCCGAGCTGGTCCAGCAGGTCGCGCTCGCGGTCCAGGAGGTCCGTCCAGCGATGGGTGACCTGGCTGTAGGTGCGCTGGACCCCGTAGAGGTGGGATATGGCCCAGCACACCTTCTCCCACCGCTTCCGGCGCTCCCGCATGTTATAGCCGCCGGCCGCGATCCTGCCGCCTCCCGCGATGGTCCTGGGCAGGCGGCGCTGGACAAAGTACACCAGCGCGCCCACTTCCTCCGGGCT
>NW_028246349.1:0-12968 GCF_964263255.1 Lissotriton vulgaris
ATTTATTCTCTTTTTTTTCTTAGCAGGGTCCGATGCTGGTCCCTGCTCCGGCCACCCCCATAAGCCCCAAACATCATGCGTTAGGGAGACTGGGCAACATCACCCTGCCTTCTCTCCAGAAAGAGCAGTTCAGTACCATACGTTGCTAGCTAGAACTACTTTTGCATGCCCGTAATTTCAAAGTTTAGTTGGCTATTTGAACCGACTTTGCAGCCAATGCTGTGCTACATATCATCATGTTGGACTGCTTGAAAAAGTAAAAACAGCCTCACAAAGCATCATCGTTTACGAAGGACATGGGACAGAAGCAGAGAATCTAGGGGGCATATTACCAAGGGCCTTATCGCCACTTTATCGGGAATTTTTCCCGCTAAAGCGCTGATAATTTTATCGCCCTATTACCTAGCTGTCGCTAACACCACTTAGCGACAGCTTTAAGGAGATAGTGATCATCTTGGGGCCCACTTTGCATGTCAGCGATAATTATCGCTAATGACATGCAAAGTGGGCGTGCCAAGATGTTAGCGACTGGAAACAGTTGCTAACATCGCTATCTCCTATTATCTACTTTTGGAAATATTCGCGCTAAGCGTGAATATCTCCAAAAGTTAACGCCTGGCCAGAGCAGTTCTTAGCCATGTTATCCAATGGAAGGTGGATAACATTGCTAAGAGCATTATCACGATAATGCATGAATATCGCTGATTTTTCAGCAATATTCATGCATTTCGCAGGATTTTTACCGCTTTTGAGATAAACCTTGATAATATCAAGGTATCTCAGCGGTAAAAATCCTCGGAGCACGGCGATATAATTTTACCCGCTAACCACGCATAGCGATAATTATCGCTATTGCTTGGTAATATGCCCCTAGATGACTATAAATTCAATATAGGAAACCTGTCTAGACAAAATTGTGAATTTAACAAGGTATGCATATTTTTGCAGAAGGGAGTCACCCATTTATAAACGAGTGGCACAAACACCATTCTGTAAGTACGTTTGGTGCCAGACTAGGGGCCTTATTTAGGAGGGGACTGTGATACTTTTGCGGCCCATTGCGTCACTTTTTGCCTACGTCAAGTACAATGTATGCAGGGTGAGCATTTCCCCGTAAGAAGGGTTAGAGAAGTGGTGCAGTGAAATCTATTGGATTTCACTGCGCCACTTCTAGGACGCCCCTGTGTCATAATCTTTCGCCTGCCTCATAGTAGCCATAAGACTGACGTAGGCCCTTTCACATGGGGCTTGCCCCATGTGAAAGGACACATTGCTGGAGTTGCATCACTTTTGTGACACACCCCAGCAATGAGTCACTACTGTGCCTACAGATACGTCAGAAATACTGACGTATTCGTAACTCCTTGCGACATGATGTGTCATACAGTAAATATGACGCATCCATCATGTCGCAAGGAGGATGCAGTGACAACTGTTGCATCTCTGTTTTCACGCAGCGATGCAACAGTTTTTATAAATAAGGCCCTAGGTATCCCGATAGATTGCTTCCACTGCCCTTCCCACTCTTTATTTGAAAACCCCCTACGCCACCATTGCTCACCAGCATTTTCTCAACTGTATAGCCCTGTGAGCTTGTTTCTTATTACCTAGAGACCAGAAGCTCTGTGCGTTTTGTCATTTGAAGCAATCCTCTGTGTTACAGTTGAACCAGACTCGAACAGTCACAATAATGTGTACATTAATGCAGTGTCCTGCTTTGCAGCAAATGTCTAGGGTCACACCGTTTGTCACAAGTGCCAGAGTTTGAATCGCAAACCCTAAGCCCTCTGCTTTTTGCTTTTTTATTAACCACATCGCTGCGGCGGATATTCTGCCGTAGCACTAAGGGGGCGGGGCGGCCGTGCGGCTGGTGCATGCTGGTGACGTAACCGCTCCGTCACCAGCCGCGGTTCGGCTGTGCTCATGATGGAGCGGTTCCGTCATGGCCCCGCCCGCTCAATGGAACGGCCAGCACAGGCGCGGAATCCGCGCCGCGCAGGCGCTGCGAGCGGGCCATGACGGAACCGCTCCGTCATCAGCACAGCGCCACCGCAGCTGATGACGGAGGGGTTCCGTCATCAGCATCGAAAGAGTTAACAACTTCAAGCTGCAGTGATGTTTAGGGGGGCATTTTGAAGTTTCCCTGTGAATTAGGGGAAACTGTTTTGGCACATGGAAAGATGTTGCATCACTTACTGCAAAATCCATTCCCTAACTGACCTATGCAGTGAGTAATGGAAACCATTGTGGGGAATGGGATCGAATTTCACTAACACTCATATGGCCAGGTATGGCCGAGTCCTTCTCCCCAAAAGGATACCCTATTTCCAAGCTCCTGTTGGCCTATGGAATTACAAACGCTTCCACTTTCCCCCAAAGCATCACATAGAACAACACACAGTGGCTTGGGTTCAGAGTCGTAGAAACCCCGGCCTTATTGTATTAATAACATAAGAAAAACATTAGATTTTATATTTACAATATTTACAATACGCAGAAAAGTCCAGTCCATTACATTAATATGTACAGCATTTCAGTTGGCCAGCCTTAACATGATTCTAATACATAGCCATTCCTGTCATAAACTAATTGATCAACATTATTCCTTTTCTGTGTATCCCTCCATGAGCCTACGGGAAGGTCAATGACTGGTCCACCATTGTGCTAGGTCCCACCCTCCTGCCGGAGTGGCCTTGCACAGGAGGCCCAGTTCCCCAGAATGTTATCTCCCCAGGGCATCCACTATGCTCTCAATATTAACTCCTAGGGGCTGGGCTGTTATGCCAAGTGTTTGCGCCCATGCGCTTGTGTGGGGATTGGCCCAAAAGCTGACCAGAAGTGGAACTTACCCTTCCCCGCACCTTTCCAGCCTACTCATGGAACTGCCCCTGGAGTTCCATGAGAGCCCACTGTCCCCCCCAGATGTCCACATTTGACAATGGTGATGCCTGCTAAGGACCGTAAAAGATGCCCATCAATCATGACCTTACCGCCATAGGCCAGCATAGTTGTCCGACTATATGGCCCCCCTTTGACCCTAAGGCCATGCCCTGTCCCATGCCTCCTGTAACCAGGCTAGTAAATTTTCCAGCTAAAGCTCATTGCCAATTTTGAAGAGATCGACCCCATCCTGCAAAAAAAACGTTTCCCCCCTGATGCACCCATGCGCAATAGTCTGCAATTTTGGGGATCGAAACAATTTATCAATCCGCTTGTTGATTCCCTTTACAGAGCGGTTCACGGCCCATGCCATCTCAACCCCCCTCCATTAGGATCTGGGGATGATGTGTGACCACGCCAGTACTGCATGCGGGCATTTCCTTGCCAGCCAACCCACCTCAGTGATCAGTGCCTCCACCACGCACTTCCTTCCCAGGTGAACCAGATCATTGCCCCCCAGATGCAAAATGACCGCTGAGGGGGGCAAGGGAGTCTTATCAAGCAAACTCTCCAATATATCCCTTAGTTGGCCAAGACGTAAACTCCCACTGCCATGCAAAGAAACATTGAAACTGGCCTGACGTGCCCGGTGTGCATAATTGCCTGTAAAGAAAAATTGCTTCAATCTGCTCACATATGAGTGACCAACTATCCATACTTCTAATTCTCGACACCCCCAGGCGGGTACCTGGGCAGCGACATGGTCTGACGACCGGTGAACCGCTGCAAGCTTCCTCCCTGCAGGACAGGACATTTAAAAATGTAAAACCAAACCAAAGATGACAAAGGCACCAGGCCCCTTCATAGGCCCACCTGGTCCAAGGTGCTAAACTAGCTTCCACGAGGTCCGATAGAGGAGGGCACTAAATTACCAAAGCTGGTCTGGGAAAGGCGTTGGATTCTCTGCTGCCCCAAGGGTGGTGGAACCTGAGCACCTGCATCTTAAAGTGAGACAGTGCATCAGCAGCATGATTCAACACACCTGGGACATGTTTTGCCTTAAACAGTACATTCAACTTCATGCATATGAGTATTATTTATTTAACAGCTGCAGCATCATTTTCTACTTGGCTGACTGGTGGTTAATGCACTCCACCACAGACATGTTGTCAGACCAAAAGACCACAGGTTGATTCTGCAGCTGTTCCTTCCAAATTGATAATGCCTCCAGGATGGAGAACAATTCCAAAAACACAAAGTTACCTATCAGCCCGGATTCCTCCCACCATGGTGGCCAATGCTGTGCTGACCACGCCGGACCTAGAATGGCACCAAAACAGTTTCTACCTGCCGGATTGGTCATTAGGCCCATCTCAGGGCTGTATCTAGCTGGGCTGGGCCACACTACATTGCTATTGAAATCACGCAGGAATGCCATCCAAATATGAATATCCTGCCGGACCTCGCCGGACAACCTGGTGTGGTGATGCTTTTCCCTGAGACCTGACATTGACTGTGCAATGGTGCATGAGAATGGGCTTGCCATGGGAATTATTTTTAATGCAAAATTCTACTGTCCCACTGTCTTTTGCAGCTGGAGCAGGGGTAACCTTCTCTTTCTTCAAACATTCCTGCAATGCTAAGGTGAAAACCATGATTTATTCCTGGGGGAGTCGTGACACAGTGCAGTGAAGTAGTGTGGCTCACTGGTTAGAGGCGGCAGACCCGAGAGCAGAGGACGGCCCGGGACCAGGGTTCGATTCCCGACGCGGCAGGTTTCTGGACCAGGGTCAGCGGACTCGATAATTCTCTCGCCTCGGTGCCCACTCTGATCAGCGATCACACTCGGCAACTCTGGGCACTAGCTTGCCTCATCTTCACTAACGGCCCCATCAGACCGCCGGGGATGCCTGGTCTCACCCTGGAGATACCCATTAAGGGACCATCTCTTAGGGAAGCCAGGAAGGGTTTCGCAGCGGTCGAAGCGCGGGGACACGCCGGTGCGTGTAAAAACCCAGCGCTATATAAATGCCCCTATTATTACTATTACACACCGTTCACTGAATCCAGTTCTATGCCTAGGAATTCAATCACAGTGGCCGGCCCCACTGTCTTGTCACATGCCAAAGGGACACCAAAATCATGCATGAGTGTGCAAAACCCCTGCAATGCCCTGCCACACTCCTGAGAACTGGCGCTCCCAAGTAAAGTACGTTGTCCAGGTAATGTAACATCAATTGATGCCCCGTCTCATACCTGAAAACCCACTTAAGAAAGGAACTGAACTTCTCAAAGTAAGAGCAGGAAACTGAACACCCCATGGGCATGCATTTGTCCATGTAATATTTCCCTTGGAGCTGGAGACCCAGAAAGTACGCAGCATGTACAGAAAGAGAAAAAAATTGAGCTGAAATACAAGTATTTCTGGTCGTTGCGCCACTCCTACGCCTCCCCATACGACACTTTGTTAATCTGTAAATGTGTCAGGTTCCATGGATGCTGCATGGGAACACCCACAGCCACACCAATGGAGCACCCCTTTCACGCAAAGTAATGAATGAAAAGGGTTTATATTTAGAAGGCCATGAAAAGCAAAGCCTGGCAGTGTGACTTTAGCAGAGTGACTTCACGTGGCCTTGTAAATATGGGCAGGCACATTGAGCCGCTAGTGGGTCATAAAAAGTGACGCACCTGTGGCGCAATGGGTTTTTAGGTGAGGCCCACAGTTTCCACTGGTTTAAGAGTAAGGGCTCCAGAATAAATGGATTTCACAATTTCCTGGAACCGGTTTATACCTTCGCTTGGGTTCGAGGAGTTGTGTATAATATCTTTGAAAAATCCATATGAAGAATGTATAACAAAATGGCACAGATATATAGATGATGTCGTTATGATTTGGACTGGTACAAGAGACATGCTAGACACCTTCTTAACTTGGCTCAACCAGTGTTCTACAGACATCCAGTTCACGATGTCCTGTGATAAAGAATTAATAGCTTTCCTAGATTTAACTTTCGAGATAGAAGAAGGAAAGATCATAATGAATCTGTACAAAAAGCCGACAGACCGAAATGCGCTATTGCAGTACAACCCCTACCATCCTAGGAATTTGCGGGACAACCTGCCATATGGACAATTTTTAAGTTTACGTAGAAATTGTTCAAGACGCAAGGCTACTTCAAAGAAAGTGATGCCCTCATTTGCAAACTTAGAGAGAGGGGGTACCCTAGAGGTCTACTCAATAGATCCCGTAAACAGGCATGGTACCGCCCTAGAGAAACACTGTTAGAAGAGCAAGAGAAAAATACTGAAATGGACAAACTTATTTGTGTGACAACGTTCAATACAAAGAGCCATGCGATTTCGAAAGTGGTCAGAAAATATTGGAACTTAGTGGGCCAAGAAATAGGAATACCTGAACCCCCTATGTGCTCGTACAAAAGAGCAAAAAATGTGAAAGATCATGTTGTATCATCCTTCTTGGAAACCACTAAACCGGATGACATAAGAAGCCAATTGGGCCTATAACCGATCATAGACCACCAGAGATGTGGCCATTGTAAAGTATGTAAATATACCAAAACAGGGAACTGCTTTAATTATGGATCAAAGCAATACACGATGACTAGGTTTTCAAATTGCAATAGTCAAAATCTCATGTATGCTATTAAATGCCCTTGCCAATTAATCTATGTGGGACAAACAACTCAACGAGTTAAAAACTAGAATCATGCAACATCAGAGTACAATTCGTTGTAATACACAAGGTGCCCCACTAGTAGAACATTACAAAATGGCAAACCATACACATGAAGAACTAGAATGGTGGGTCATTGAAAAAGTAGTGTTACATCAGAGGGGAGGGAACATGTCTTCCACTTTGAATTACAAAGAGTGTCTGTGGATACATATTCTTAATTCAGTATCACAAGGTTTAAACGAACAGGAAGAGACCTACATACAAATGAGTAAATTATGATAATGATGTGAATCTGGGTTAGATTATATACATTCAAGTCTACGTTGTAATTCTGTATGCCTTAAAACATTAGAATATGAGAATTTTTCACATATACCATAATTGTTGTTCAAACTGTATACGAGATATGTACAACCATGGTCCAATGCTACACATATAGATAGACAATTACATTCGAAGTTATGTCAATGTAAGAACTATATATGTGTAACAGTATTGTTGACAAAATACGGTACGAGCACTATACTTGTATCTGATGCTGAAAAATATGATAATATCTATGATGGAAATAACTTTAGGGTTAAACATCAATTCGAATTACAATTTTTATCAAATAGCACCTTTTTAAGCAGAAATAAGAAAGATAACACACAATGAAAGTGTATTCTTTTGCTATGTTATCCATCACCGCGGCACCCTGTCAATTAATGGCACCTTGAAACAACAAGGATAACATATATTGAATATATCTCCTGGTTTTGTTATCCATCATAACTTGATAGAAGCATTTATGGCAATTTGTGACTCTAATGGGCATGCTAACCCTAGTCTAAGGTCACTTTCTGTCCAGTTAAAAGAATCCCATTCGCACAATAAAGCTTTAACTCAAAACTATCCTGAGTTTTACATTTTATTCTCACATTAGAAATGCTGATGTCCTGAAGGTCACGTGTTATGTGCAAGGTTTGTCAGATATGAGACACCGTAACTGACTAAGCTCAAGTATCCTCAATCCAACGTTCAGAGAAGAGAGACGCGTTCCTCTAACTTCGCAAAAGATAGTAAGATACTGCGTTCGCTTTACCGCCGGTTCCCGACACGCGACCCATTAACGCAAGCTTAATTGTTTCACAATCTGTAGCTAGGCAGGTTTTTCTATACGCGCAACAATAATGAAAGCACAATTTGCGTAGGGTAGATGTATCATTTATTTAAGTGTTTGGTCTCCCTACACGCGAAGCGTAAAGGAAAGTGCGTGTTATGTTATATTAAGTGCACTCCATGATCCCTTTAATAACAAATTTGTACAAATACAAGTGGTATTTGTCTAATCTGTTTAAAAACTATAAAATGCGAGAAAGCCTGACTTAAGTCGTTCTCTCTTCGTTGCCACAGGTGATCGCATTGCGGCGCTTCACTAATTGAATATCGGATTCTCCGCCGGCTGGTGGATGAATCAAACGCATTAATTGCAAAAGGTACGTACAATCATTAATACGTCCCAGGATCAAAACAATGAATGATGAAACCATAAGCAATTAGCCTAAGTAGTGATTAAGCACACCTTATTTTACAGAACTCGCAAAGAGAATGACCTCTGAGGAGTGAACATTGTCGGCTCACAGATTCTCCTAACCCTTGTCTTTGAAATTGACTTAGACAAATCATTTTTACAGGTGAGATAACCACAACGGTAGTTTACCTTACCAGCGAGCATAATATAACACACCCAACACGCTAAAAGCTTTTCCTTTTCCCCCATTGGATGTCCCACAGTACTTTTAGTCCTGAGGAAGACCCGAGCTGGTTGCGTCAAACAAGCACTGTAACATAGGGTCGAAACGTCGACGTAATGTCACATATCAGTCCTTACTAGGTTCCAACTACAATTAGAAAATTTAAATAGAGTTGTAACCAATGTGTTGTGATCTCTTGGACTGGCTTTTAATTGTTATTATGTATGTCCTTGTATGAATTGTTTTATATGTTATTGTTTCACTTCCATTCACTATATTTTATGTAAATCCATTGTATGTCTGTGTAAAAGGTTTATTTAGGACAACCACCAATAAATGTATAGCACAGTTTTTGATACAATTTATGGTTTATGAAATAATGAATATACAGGATTGAATCCAAAAATGGTGTGTTTGCTCAATTTTTAACTGGATATTTGTATTTTCAAAATATTATTACAAATGTCATATGAGATTAATCTGTCCTTAGGACAAATGAAGTAATTTTTTCTTCCCGACAGAACCACTGTTGTATATACATACTCCCTTCCTGCTGCAGGCACGAAGATGCAAGGGTGTCTGCCTTGTGGTCAGAGTTACTGTGCAGGAAAGCATCTCTTCCCACACAAACTATTCTTAGAGGTTCCTACTTTTGGGGGTTGCTTTGATACCACTATGCCTGCCTCAGCCATGGCTCATACATCCCTTGTGGGCTTGACCCCTTGACCCAAAGCATTTGCTACCACACTGCAGTGGATGGGCTGGACAAACTGAAGACCTGGTGATGGATGCATCCCACCACAAGATCCTCTATATTCCTGCGAATACTTCACCTCTACTGCCTGTAAGCACTTGAACCATTACCCCCTTCAGTAACGGCCTATGAGGAATCGTTCTTCCATTGTTATGAGTGGTTGCATGCATGAGCTGTGTTACTGCTCTACTCAGAGCTAGATTTACTTGCTGCATGAGCTATGAGAGTGAGTTGCTGTGGGTGGGTCACGCCTTCCCAGTTGGGATCCTCATCGAGTGGATATTTCGATTCACCAAACTTTGGTTCTGCATATCAGCGATCTGGCATTCACCCTAGGTTGTCTACCCGCTTGTGCTAGTGATGCCAAGACACTCTTGGCCTGGTGAGGTAGGGAGTATGTGTGGGCAGAGTTAGGGATGCTCAGAGGGTGCATCAAGCAGAAGCCATCCCCTTTCTTGGCACCCGAAGGAAGACTCCCTATGAGGGCCTGGACCTTACGACCAACAACTGTTTGCGTAATAGCGGAAGAGCACACCTTTGCCCAGCAACACAACATTGTGAAGATTAGTAAAATGTCTTGGAATATGTGATGAGTATTGCTGATGTGGATGGATAGGCTACATAAACTGATGCATAAATTATGACTTTATGTATTGTCTATCCAGAGTATTTCCTGTGAAATAACTTTCTATGTGACCCTCGCTAATAAACACGCGTCACTTATGGTCACTCACCATAGTTCCTCCACTCCCCCTCAATATGCATTCCCAGAGACATTGTCCTTCCCATAGAGTGCTCTGACCTTGGGTTGATGTGCCCCCACCAGCTCTTCCGGCACATCCATTTGTCAATGGTCACTAGCCATCTAAAGTTATATAAAGTGGTGATTTGGATCTCTATATCTGGCCTGGTCAATTAAAGGTAAAAACCTTGAGGTAGCTACTCACTGCTGCCTGCTTCCCTGAAATCTTCATCTCCTGTCCCAAAGAAAGAAAGACATTGAGTCTGCCCTGGTTAACGCTGTGAGTCCAAAACTTTTCCTGCATTGATTTACCGGGCGCCACCTTGATCCCCTGCATATAAGGGAACACCGACCACCGGGAAGGAACAGGGGGAGGTGGTTGGACCCGGGGTTCACAGTTCTAAAAACCAGTGGCGACTGTGCTATTACGAAATACAATCTCTAGCACGTGTTTGGTCATGTAATATTCTTGGGAAATACTTCAATTACAACTATTAGTGGTAAATTATCTTTCAAAATCATATTTTTTAAGTCTTTGAAGTTCTGTCCTAATCTTATTGTTGATTGCCTATCAATATGTCACGTTTTATTATTTTGTACACTATGAAAAAAATACAAACAAATTAAAAATAGTTAAAAAAAAGAATACAATTGTGCAGATGGAAACTGCAGATGGTGGGCCACATGGGCACAGGAAAGCAGGCTGCTGAACCCTCTTTTCTTCCCAACAATGCTACGGACACATCTTCAAGAAAGAACCACACTCACCCCTATGTGTGGTCGCCCACATTGTCTCTCCCACTTTATGGTTCCCATCCCCGATTGTGCCCCGGGGTACAACAGATATTATTTCAATATTGGCTTGGATGAAGTCCACATCACAGCTTTGTTGTGATCCAGTAAAGGAGTCCCTCTCTGTGCATAAGAAGGTAAGAGATGGATCCGAGAGGTCAAAAAGAAGCTTTCTTAGTAGCCTCCAAAATTGTCATTGGCGACAAGTTGAGGTGGAGTGTTTGAGTTACACAACGATATAATGCAAATTTCATTTTGAGTGAGAAGGACTTATCTTTGTGTGTCGCCTTTTTTACCCCCACCCCTTTTGCTGCCCCTGATAGGGAACTGCTGCATCTTCATATTTCCAACGCTTGTACAACAAAATGCTAAAAAATGGAAGGCATTGACTATGCCTGAGAAAAATCTTAAATATGCAGGTGTAATCGGAGTAATCTCAGTAATTATGCGTTACTTTTGTGATGCAAAATTACCGTAATTATAAAAGATTGGGTACATAAGAGTAATTTAGGGCAAAAATCCTACCACAGGAGTTTAGGAACAATGAACTAAGAGAGGTTGAGCGCTTTCTGGCTACTGCTGTTTATGTCCTGTAGCATTTAATGCCATTTTCTTAGCGCAAAATACATCCTGGGGCCCACTATGGATGAGAGGGTGCACTTTGCACTAAGAAAATATTCTGGATTACGCTCTTCACACAATGACACAAATTTATGAGTAATTTTTAGGCCTGGGCGGAGTTCTCTGAGTTCTTTTCTGAGGAACGCTGCACAGTGCCGAGAAAACTCCACCACGCTGTGTGGAGTTCATTGAGTGGCAGTGCGGTAAGTCATGCTGCTGGTGCATATTTTTTGCACAAGAGGTTTGTCCAGCGCGAATGGCACTATGTATCGTGCCTTAGGGCACCGCTTCTTTCTGTCACTCGCTTAGACATTCTACTCGAGCTGCAGCTTCCTCAATGCAAGCAGCAGATTTATCAACACAAGTGGTTGCGGCCTGCCGTGATCGCCCATGTTGAGAAATTTTTCCTGGAAGAGGTCTAACATGCGATTTTTCTCACTCATGCGCACCAACTTAATGCGTGAGAGAAAAAAAACTACGCTCTGCGCCCCTTTGCAAAGTTTTGTGGAACTCCGCACTCCACGCGGAGTGAACAAAACTCAGTAAACTTTGCAGTCAAAGCAGAATTCTCCAGCCACCCCTAGTAATTTTGTGGTAATTTCAAGTTATTACTCTAAAGGGAATTACTCCAGTTTCGGCCAACAGGTAAGTGCAGCAAGACCACCATGCACTGCCTCCTGTTTCTCTCCTGTACATATCTTACTACATGAGGAACATTGAATACTCTTACTGTGCGCAGTGTCAGCTTTTAATCAGCCATTCTCCAGTGAAACCCATAACCTGTCTTTCACAATAAACCTGCTACCTAATTTACTCTATGAACTGACTCCACCACTCCTCCTTGCAAAGAGAACTAAGGGCCATATGTATCAACATCCCGTTTTGCGATTTCTAAATAGCGATTTTTAAGGAATCGCTATTTAGAAATCGCAAAATGATATGTATGTAGAAATTCGCTTCTTTTTAGCGATTCCTTAAAATTCCTTAATTGCGATTAGCAAATTGCTAATCGCAATTAAGGAATAATTTCCCATACATTTCTATGGGCCAGGAAGCCCATAGGAATGAAGGGGAAATTTGTGATTCTCAATTTGCTAATCGCAAATTGAGAATATTTTCAAGGATGCAGGGGTGTCCAAAGGACACCCTGTTGCACCCCTGAAATCTGCATGGGTGCACATGTGGCGCACATACATGCCCTAAGGGCATGTATGTACGTCACATGGCACCTTGAAAATGAAAAAATATGCATTTTGAAAGGAATTCGCAACTTACCACCAACTAGAAGTTGGTGGTAATTTGCGATTCCTTAAGGCCAATTTGCTATTTTTTTTTACTTCTTACATTGCATTTAAGGAATCGCAAAATTTGCGATTCCTTAAATGCAATTGCAAGATAAGGAATCGCAAATTTTATGATTCCTTATTTTTCAAGCAAATTCCCTTGATGCATACCATTAGTCCAAATTGCATTCGCAAACCCCGAAATTCTGCGAATTTCGGCGTTTGTGAAGTCAATTTGGCCTGATACATATGGCCCATAGCCTCTTTTAGCACTGCACCTACTGAGACAACAAATAGTAGCATTGTCAAGATTTGTACTAGCCCGGCCCCTTTGTTTTTTATTTGCAAGTATTGGACTAGTACCTCTGCAATTCAATGAGGACTATTAAGCAGACCTCACATCTCTGTGCTGTGATAAAAATATATGTTTGCCTTCCCATCACAGCCCTATCATTGTCCA
>NW_028246350.1:0-63079 GCF_964263255.1 Lissotriton vulgaris
CTGTAAATGGATGCTATATGCTATCCATATCAAGGCAAAATGTCAGACTGATTAGCATATGGCCATGTCTGAACTGGGGTGGTGTGGAGTGCAAAAAAACGATGGATTTAGGCCTAGATCTCTTTACTGGGGTGAATGTATGACATTGTTCTGCATTCTGTCCATCACCTGTGGTTTTTGCATTTGTCACCCCGAGTGGGTTGGGTATGCTCAGACGTGAGTCCCATGCTCTCCACACCACTGGATTCAAGCAAGCCAGCCTGAAGACTGCTGGAAAGCCAGAAACCAGTCCTCGGAAGCTTGTTTCCGGTCCAGGGAAGCATGGCTTGGCAGTTCGGGCTGGACTGTTCCCATGAGGCACAGGGTCAGACTGATTTGTATATGGCCATGTCTGAAATGGGGTGGTGTGGAGTGAAAAAAAAGATGGATTTAGGCCCAGATCTCTTTACTGGGGTGAATGTATGACATTGTTCTGCATTCTGTCCATCACCTGTGGTTTTTGCATTTGTCACCCCGAGTGGGTTGGGTATGCTCAGACGTGAGTCCCATGCTCTCCACACCACTGGATTCAAGCAAGCCAGCCTGAAGACTGCTGGAAAGCCAGAAACCGGTCCTCGGAAGCTTGTTTCCGGTCCAGGGAAGGCATGGCTTGGCAGTTCGGGCTGGACTGTTCCCATGAGGCACAGGGTCAGACTGATTTGCATATGGCTATTTCTGAACTGGGGTGGTGTGGAGTGCAAAAAAACGATGGATTAAGGCCCAGATCTCTGTACTGGGGTGAATGTATGACATTGTTCTGCATTCTGTCCATCAACTGTGGTTTTTGCATTTGTCACCCCGAGTGGGATGGGTATGCTCAGACGTGAGTCCCATGCTCTCCACACCACTGGATTCAAGCAAGCCAGCCTGAAGACTGCTGGAAAGCCAGAAACCGGTCCTCGGAAGCTTGTTTCCGGTCCAGGGAAGGCATGGCTTGGCAGTTCGGGCTGGACTAATCCCATGAGGCACAGGGTCAGACTGATTTGCATATGGCTATTTCTGAACTGGGGTGGTGTGGAGTGCAAAGAAACGATGGATTAAGGCCCAGATCTCTGTACTGGGGTGAATGTATGACATTGTTCTGCATTCTGTCCATCAACTGTGGTTTTTGCACCTGTCACCCCAAGTGGGATGGGTATGCTCAGGCGTGAGTCCCATGCTCCCCACACCACTGGATTCAAGCAAGCCGTGCTGAAGACGGTTGGAATGCCAGAAACCGGTCCTCTGAAGCTTGTTTCCGGTCCAGGGAAGGCATGGCTTGGCAGTTCGGGCTGGACTGTTCCCATGAGGCACAGGGTCAGACTGATTTACATATGGCCATGTCTGAACTGGGGTGGTGTGGAGTGCAAAAAAATGATGGATTTAGGCCCAGATCTCTGTACTGGGGTGAATGTATGACATTGTTCTGCATTCTGTCCATCAACTGTGGGTTTTGCATTTGTCACCCCGAGTGGGATGGGTATGCTCAGACGTGAGTCTCATGCTCTCCACACCACTGGATTCAAGCAAGCCGGGCTGAAGACAGCTGGAATGCCAGAAACTGGTCCTCGGATGCATGTTTCCGGTCCTGGGAAGGCATGGCTTGGCAGTTCGGGCCGGACTGTTCCCATGAGGCACAGGGTCAGACTGATTTGCATATGGCCATGTCTGAACTGGGGTGGTGTGGAGTGCAAAAAAACGATGGATTTAGGCCCAGATCTCTGTACCTGGGTGAATGTATGACATTGTTCTTCATTCTGTCCATCAACTGTGGTTTTTGCATTTGTCACCCCGAGTGAGATGGGTATGCTCAGACGTGAGTCCCATGCTCTCCACACCACTGGATTCAAGCAAGCCGGGCTGAAGACGGCTCGAATGCCAGAAACCGGTCCTCGGAAGCTTGTTTCCGGTCCAGGGAAGTATGGCTTGGCAGTTCAGGCTGGACTGTTCCCATGAGGCACAGGATCAGACTGATTTGCATATGGCCATGTCTGAACTGGGGTGGTGTGGAGTGAAATAAAACTATGGATTTTGGCCCAGATCTCTTTACTGGGGTGAATGTATGACATTGTTCTGCATTATGTCCATCAACTGTGGTTTTTGCATTTGTCACCCCGAGTTAAGCATGGGCGAATTTTGCGGATCTCGCGTTCGCGAATTTTGCGGATTTGCGGATTCGCAATCCGCAAAATCCGCGAATTCCCGCGAATTTGCGGATTTTTTTTTTTTGTGTTCGCAATTGTTTCTGCCAGTTCGCGAGGATTTGGTACTAGTTCGCAATTGCGAACTTACTTGTCGGCTCGCAACGGTCGCGACTATGTTGTTTCTACGTCTGGTTCATCATCACAGCCTCCCAGCACCCTCTGTTTTACCACTGGCACCCTCTCTTTGACCCATGCCACCCTCTGTTACATCAATGCCACCCTCTGGTTCATCATCACTGTAGAAGATGGGGGGGAAAAGCAAGCCCACCTGCCCTGCTTGAACTGACATGAATTAATTTGGGGTTAGTTTATTAACAACACCTGCCCTGCCCCAACTGACAATAATGAATTAGGGGCTAATTAATGTGTCACTGAAAGAATTTAAAGTTCCAGCCTGGCACCTGCTTGTCTGCTCCTTTAGCTGTAAATCAGGACCTTTGTGGCATACAGTTAAGGTCAGAGCAGGGTCACACAATAGTTGCAAGCAGGCAACCGAATTCTGGAGGGCCCCCTCAGGAAGCACTACAAAGAATCGTTACAAATCATGAGGTTGACCTTTTGCACCTGCTCATTGCTTTTGCTTTTGCTGAAATCGTTTTTCGGTTTTTTTCGCGCTATTCGCGGGGCGCGGCGTCGTGCGAAACCGACCGCGGAAGCCGCCAATTCGTGCGAATGAGCATTTTATTTTTTTGCGGCTTGTTGTTTCGCGAGTTTTTTTGCAGTATTCGCGAGCCGCTTGCAGCGCAACACGCGAATTTACCCCAAGGTCGAGTACGGGCGCGGCCATTTTGTTTGCGTGACGTATTTCCGTTTCCGCCCGCTATGTATAATCTCGCGCAGTAAGCGCATTGCGAGTAGAGGTTCGCACGAGATCGCGCGGGAAATCTAGAGGTTCGCACGAGATCGCGAGGAAAATCTCGCGCGAACTTACTTTTGCGCTCGTGAACGGGCGCCGGCCATCTTGTTTTTCATTCATTTCCTGTGTCTGGGCATGGTGTTTAATCCTCTTGGTATCTTTGCCATCCTTTGCTTGTTTTCAGTTTTTTTTTAACGATTTTGCTTCTTATCTATCCCTCTCTTTTCCTAGCTGTATATTTTTGTCTTTTCTGCTATTTTTCTTTACTTTTAAACTACTTTTTTAAACTCTTTTCTTTTCTTCTTCCCTATCCTATTCTTTCTTAATTTTGTACTTCTTCCTACCTTACCTGCCCAGACCATGGTCAAGCCAGGCGCCGTGAAGCTGCCCAGGCACTTGAGGGCCGCAGCGGCGGCGGGGAGTAGTGCTGGACCCAGTGGCAGGACAGCATGCGGGAGATTGAGGGGGGAGCAGGTGACGCGACGGGAGATATTCAGCCCGGAGGAAGTGGGCGCGCTGGTCTACTTCGTCCAGCGCCGCCTGCCCAGGACCATCGCGGGAGGCGGCAGGATCGCGGCCGGCGGCTACAACATGCGGGAGCGCCGGAAGCGGTGGGAGAAGGTGTGCTGGGCCATATCCCACCTCTACGGGGTCCAGCGCACCTACAGCCAGGTCACCCATCGCTGGACGGACCTCCTGGACCGCGAGCGCGACCTGCTGGACCAGCTCGGCTTGGAGATCCCCGGGCTTGGTGAGTAGTAGTAGCCATTTAATCACTCACTACTATGATGTTTTCTCCTGCTCTGTGTTGTTGTATTGCAAATATTTGTTTTTTACATGGAGCAAGCCAATAATGCCGCTGATGACGATTACATTGTAGTTAAATTATATTTCAAAATCTTCTGTGCATTTCAGGTGCACTGCTCTCCTTCTCAGTGGCGTTGCTACTATGCTTATTTGTTTTCTATTTCGTGGTCTCATTGGCCTGAGTAACTATTATGTATGAGTGTACTTTACAGAACTGCGTAATGCTAGACACTAGGGGGCAGATTACATTTACAAGCCCCTTGCGCCACGTTTACGTTGCCTTGCGTGACGCAACAGCGGCGTAAACGTGCCGCATCCCTGCGAGTCATTTACAGCATGACGCATCTAGGGAGATGCGTCACGTTATAAAGCCATGGGCCTGCACCACAATGGGTGCGTTCCTAGTACGCAGGGTGGGCGGTCCAGCGGCTGTGCGCCTCGCAAAATTGCCTGCGTGAAATGTACAAGATTTAACGCAGGCACTTCTGCGACGCTGCTACGTCAATTCAATTCCTTATGTCTGCTCGAAGCAGGCGAAAGGACTGACACAGCATGTTAAGTATTGGGTGGCCCTGAGCATTACTGGAGTTGCATTGCGTTGGCGACGTGACTCCAGCGATGCGCCGCTCTTACGTGACGAGATGCCTCACGCAAGTGCCTACCCTTGCGCCAGGGCGCACCGCATTGTAAATGAGGCACATCTGCCGTGTCGCAAGGGTAGTTTTGCGTGACGCATTTGATCTGGCGCATCTCTGGAGATGCGCCAGAACGCGTAAGTAAGTATGCCCCTAAGGGGCAGAATTGCAATTACCGTCGCATCCCTGCAAAGTAGCAGGGATGCGCCATTAATTGTGCGGCCCGCTACCACCACCAAACATGGTGCGCCGTATTTGCAATGCGGCGCACCATGGGCCCAAAACGTCACCGAAGCTTTACTGCTGGAGTTGCGTCGCAACGATGGCGCAGCTCCATCAATGCTCTGGGGTACCCTATCTCCCCAATGCTGGGTCAAGCCGTACGTCTGCTTCAAGCAGGTGCAGGGTTTGTGTGACGCATCATTGTCCTAAAGGTGACTGATTGATATTTTGTAGATTTCCCTCAGCCACTATTAGGATGTGTTCCAGCGCAGGAATGCCCTCCCTTGCGCCGGGAACGCCCCCTGATGGCGCAGGGCTTTATAACGGGATGCATCTCCCAAATGCGTCACGTTGTTATAATATTATACGCCGCACCATGGCGCCCTTTTTTGTTTAGCTGCTGCGTCACAAAAGTCACGCAAGAACGGCGCAAAAGAGCCGCAAGGGCTTAAATCTGCCCCTTCCTTTGTACCCCTGACAATAAGAAAAATAGTGGCGGTGGATTGATAGTTTGACTATTTAAATGACTGGTAATGTAGCAGGCAACTGTTAGTTTTGTCAATAATCTGACTGAAATCACAATGGAGTTTGTCTGTCACTTTGCGTCTTGCCTGCGGACTGCTGCCTGCCAGTCCTAGGTGAACGTTTCAGTACTTTGTTTAGTGAGTTACGTGACTTTCGAAGTCACAGGTCCGCAAATAAATGAAAAGTAACCATAATCAATATAATTTCGCAGAAATATTTTGTTATTGTTCTTTTGAAATGTTTGATTTGGTTGACATTGACAAGCAACAATCATCCATGTTTTCTGTTCTTTCTTTCATGTTGTACGTCAGCTCCCCCCAGGGGCGAGAGGAGGACACAGGAGCAGCAGGCGGCGGATGCTGTTCATCAACAGGGCCAGGATCGGGCAGGCGAGGGTTCCTCTGCTGGCCCCAGTAAGTTTTCATTTTAGACTAGTACCTATTTTTCCTAGCGTTCCTCATTTGACTTTTTTCAAAATTGTCTTTGCTCTTCTTGTAGACTGTATCTAAATTCTTATCCTGCCTCTACTATGACTCCCTGTGGTATTACTAGATTATTCTTATTAGTCTGTCTGTGTAGCTAACTAAGATTGCACGGTTGGCGAAACTCCCATGATTCTAGTCAGCAATAGCTCTATCAACTTAGTGCAGTCCTCTGGGATTGTCCATAATGTCTTTTGAAGTGTTCTATCTGGACTCATGCTTGCAAAAATTGCAAAACCTTTCGCTCAGTCACTCTAGTCTGGACCAAAAAACACAGATTGTATTTAAGTTTAAAAGCTTTATTAAAAGTAAACACATTTATTAAAATGAAGTCATAATAAAACTAAACGTTTAACTGATAATGGAAAAGTGGTTAGTGCTGACGATTAATTGAAGACATTTCTTGTGGTCGAGCCGAGCTCTCACCTGGTTTCAACTTGATCTTGTTGTTAGAAGTCCATCTTCTGTCTGTGTGGAGAAAAATGGTGCGTGTTAAAAAAACAGCCTTCATCAGTTGTGCCAAAAAGTGCAGCAAGACAACCTTCCCTGGAAAAAGGGACATTTTTTTTAACTTTCACGTAGACAGTCACAAATTACATTGTTTTCACATGTCTTCATTCCTAGACCAAAGACTAGTGACTAGTGAGTGCTTTATTCTAACATTCTTAAATGTACTTTGTAGGTGGAACATCTGGTGGCGGGGCCAGTGTGGAGGTGGTGGTGCTCGACACGGAGGCGGAGGGCGATTCTTCAGGGGAGGAGGCGGCGGCTGTGAGAGTTGAGACGGTGGTGGTGGCGGCCAGAGGTAAGCTCTTATATATTCCTTACTTATTGAGATTGAAGACTAGCTGGGAAGGCAAGAATATGAGATGCATGGCTGGGTGAATGATGAAGCAATGATGGGTGGAAGGACAACAGCCTGGGTGGGTGACACAGAAACTGTATGTGTCCATATACCTGGATCATGCTACTATCTAACTCTTAGATAGCATATGTGTATCTAGAGCAGGGGTACTCCTAGTACGGCCCGCGGGCCGGTGGTGGCCCGGGAAGCCTTCCTTGGCGGTGCGCAGACCTTGCAGACAATCACTGCTCCCCCGGCCCCCACAGAGCAGAGGCTTTTTTGTATTTCACCTGTTAGCGCCCCTGCATCTCCACTCTGACAATCACTGCTCCCCCGGCCCCCACAGAGCAGAGTGGAGATGCAAGGCCACAAAGAGGTGAAATAGAACAAAGCCTCTGCTCTGTGGGGCCGGGCAAGCAGTGATTGTCAGGGTGGAGAAGCAGGGGCGCTACAACAAACAAAGCCTCAATAATATGTTAATGGTCTTTTAAAGACCTGTTAAGTACTTTGGTGTTGTTGTCTGTGTGTGCGCGTTGAGGAAGCGGTCTCAACCCGGGCTGAAGGCTGACACAGATAGACACTCACACAGTGAGATGACAGAGGGGGAGGGAGAGGGAGGGCAGGAGGGAGAGAGAGATTGAGGGAGGGCAGGAGGGAGAGCAGGAGGGAGAGAGATGTATGTAAATGCTGGGTCTGGTGGCTCAGTGGATGAGGGCATCTGCTGCAGGGACCTGTGTGCAACCTCATGGTCACAAGTTATCGTTTTGCTTTAGCCCCGCCCCCTCTGACTCCGCCCCCACCAGTGCCGCCCTCGGCCCCAAACTACACTGTAAATGTAGCCCCTGAGAGAAAGTTTGTGAGTACCCATGATCTAGAGAGAGTAGACGGTCAGTGGATGAACTAAGTGTAACTTTGAAGAGCATGTAACACTGCTGCACCCGCACGTCCGTTCCAGTGTAGGAAAGGCAAGGAAAAGAACTTTTAATTTTGTCCAAATACTACCATAAATAGTAGCAGTAGTTTGTATTGCAAGCACTGCATAGATCCGGTTATTATGGTGGCCACTCCCTACCTCTCTTAATAAGTTTAGTAGTACTCAGTCATTCATGTGTGGATGTATCACTGGTCACTCAATAAAAAGCAAAGCACCTAAAGTCATCCCATATATAAGCAAAAACATCCCATGTGAAGTGATAGATAATCAGATTATTTATCTTCTTCAATTTTCCATTTCTAGTACTCATTTCCACTGTAGGGTGAAAGTTACATTAATTAAGCAGTAGCCCTTGAGTTGTAACAGAGTATTCTCAGTGCCACCCGTAATAGAAAAGTAAGAGCTTCACCACCTGCATGTACTGGATGGGTACAGTAACGCAACGGCAACGCAAGTCTAGGTCACTCCTCATGGCGTGCGTCTCTTTTTCTCGGGTGCAAGTTTACTGCGCTGGCATTATGCCGGCTTGCAGAAAATAACGTACCAATTTTCCAAATCAAGAGATAAGAAGAAGAATAAGACTGGTGTACTTTCATAGTCGACTCCAATGGAAGTCCACAGTGCTCGTAGAATTTGTTCCTTAAACTCCCACTAATGTTAGAGCAAGGATGAAGAAGTGTGAGGTTAGATAGATACTGGCCTCAATAGTTATGTAATGCGCTTGCAAGTTGCTAGTTGTAGTGCAACACAAATTTCTGCTGAATGATTGAGTTAATCTTAAAGAGCATTGGTTACAGACTATGTCTTTCTTTCTTCATATAGGTTCTCCTTCCAAACGAACAAGGAGGAAGGAGCTGGCTAGAGCGGCCCGGCAACGGAGGATCGAGGCCACTGTTGCGGAATATCGGCGGCTGGTGGCCCTGGAGGACGAGGAAAGTGTGCAGTCGACAACAACAACAACGTCGTCTGCATCGGCCTCCGTGGCCCCACGGGCTGCCACCCAGCACAGTGGTCCACCCAAACTGAGCCGGGCTGCCAAAGGCAAACGCCACCGCCGAGCAGCAAGGCCAACAGCTGCCTCTCACAGGCATTGCACCTGCAAGGCAGTGAAGGCACGCCTGCGCCGCACTACCCTGATGGTGTCCCGCCTTCAGCAGGAGCTCGCCTTGCTCCGCGAGGAGCATGATGCCCTGGCCCAAAAAGTTAACAGCATCCACCCATAGTGTCCCTTGCCCCTTTTTTAGAGACTTTTGGGGGGTGGGAATTGGGAGTTGGGTTTTTGGGGACTTTTGAAGGACAATCGTTGGGGTTAGGGAGGGTCTTGCGGGAGATTATTTTGTTAGGGATATAAATATACTTTTTCAAACTTTATCTGAGCATACCTGTTTTTTACTGCTTGCCTGGTGGGTGGGGGTTTAACGTTGACTGTTTTCCTGAAAGTTTAGTTCCATTTTCTTCCTTTAAGTGTAAATGCCCAAATGTTTTCAACACTAAGTGCCTCTCACAGACTAAGTGAAGTGAATCCAAGAGTCCTAGGACTTTAGTAGTACTACCTTCAGTCTCTCGTCTCTCGTACTAATACTCCATTATACCCCCAAACCACCAAACGCTTATCTTACCTGTAATTTGTGTTTGAAAGTAGGGCTAGACCCAGGGCTGGCTCCACGGGAAACACCGAATAAGGTTGGCAATCTTGGTCGGATAAAATTTCCTCATAGCGGTGGTACTAGTGGTGTGACACAGTGGCAGTTGCATGCCTATGAAAAAAAAGAAAATGAAATCTGGTTTGTCCTCCTGAGCAATTCAACGGTACAACTGAGAATATAGCAGGTGACAGAAGTACAGTAGAGCAGTGCCACATTGTAGCCTAACAAATGGTAAAGTATAACTACTAATTCGGTTGAAGTTCTTTCACATTAGCAATGGTTCTTTGTCAAGCAGAGTAAGAATATATCCTCGGATTTCTTCACCAGCCTGTTGCTATCACCTTATCCTCCCCAGCAAGTGTGTGGATTTATTGCTGTCATAATAATTTAGTCACACATCAATCAAAACCACACAGCCCGGGGGAAGAGGGTTAGGGTTTGAAAAATGGATGGGTACGGGGGTTTTTGGGAAAGGTTTTGGGAGACAAGAAAAAATAGCACAGCATAGACAAACTATTGTGAACATAAACAAATCTTTGGGTACAAACCTATCCATCAATCTTTGAAAGTGCATGCACTACTGCATGCATGTCAGTGAAAAGTAAGTAGTACATTCGACAACTGTGGAAAGAAAGAATGCGACAGTACAGGGCCTGTGTGGAATTATTGATAACGATATTCAACATAAGGTCTCTGTAGCCAGATACCCGAGAGCCTTGCTGGTCACTATAAATCCATTCACAACAACACTCAATGGGGTTGGTCTGGAAGGTGTCAGGTTTACTCCCCGTGATCCAGTCGATGCAAATATGGTTCCACCTCCAAATGTCACCAACACCCAGAAGTGTAAACACAGGGTGTTCGAGCCATTAGGCGGGGGAGAAAAATAACAAACTAAAATAAAAAATGTGGGATGGGTAAAGGTAGGGTCAGCAGGGAAAGGATACCTGTAACAGAAGACAAGACAGGCATCAGTGAAGTGCTGTCCTAACATACAAGGGTACTCTCATATAGTCTCACTAAATAACCAAGGAAGTAGACAAGTACCTGAGCACCAAGAAAACATGACCTTGGATAGGAAATACTATAGCCCTTCTGCCACAATCTGTGAGGAAGGCCTAAGAAACACATAAACATATAGTTAACGAACACACTCCTGTCGCACCAAACACACTCGCGTTATACTAAGACATCAAACCCACTACTCACAACATACCACAAACATGGTAGAGGACTCAATGTACAAAGGGGGTTCCAAATAGTCAAAGCAAAGATGTATGGTCCAACAAAAAGGAAGAGGGAAACGGTAGTGTGTAGGAAGCAAGAACTACAACACTGCGCTCTCTAAGTAATGACCCAGTAGAGAATCTTTGGTGAAGGTCAAACAGAAAAACGTAGTTGCGACCACCACTGAATTCTGCCAACAACACACCCCACGGTGCACTACACAAAGAGAACTGGGGTAGCCTGTAGTTACCTCACTACATGCCCAGTTATGGATTTCCTTTGAAATACACAGTTATACAACGGAGACGCGTAGTTGTCCTTACTACCGCGCTCCGTTTTAATAGTACAAAAACGATCCCCGATGTGAACGCTAACACGTGGTATAGACCGCCACTGTGCTCCGCCACACACAATTCAACCAAACAGGAATTCATCAAAGGTAGAATTCTGTTAGAAAACAGTGACAGAACCTCCCTTAACAATCCGTTTAGGCAGTAATCAGCTGACCGCACGGGCGGCCGAAGAGTTTAGAGCGGCTTTACCTGAAGACGCGTGAAGTCCGTCTACCGCCAAGGACAGAACACGGAAGCGCTCCCCACTGAGCCTCAGGGGGGGGGGGAAGGTGATAGTCCACAGGAGACACGATAGAAAAGCATGCAGAGCGTCCGCTCTCATGCCGGTGCAGAACAGAAACCAGAATAACGCGCAACAGGAAGCGCGTCTGTTCCCCAGATAAACTTCCTGCAAGTCTCCCGCCTACTCATGGGAAATGTAGTTTCATAGTACGCTAGGCGCTTAGGGGCTGCGTAACCTGACAGAAGGTATAGTAGATAGAAAAGGAGAAATTGCTTTTTTTCTAGGTGTCCCCTCACTCACCAGGGTTGCCCCTTGGTGACATGCTTCATCATTGGGGCCATCCCAGTCCTCTACGGCCTGGGGCGTGCTGCGACTTGCGAATTACGTAGGAGCACTTACAAATGACTATGTGTGGTGCAGATGTGATAGTGGAGTGGACTAAGTGATGTGTTAAGGGATCAATTTAGAAGCCTAGAGAGAGCCAAGAAATGCAGTCACAGTCAGAGAAAAAGGCAAGGGATACTGTATCTATGTGGATGTAGTGGTCCTGTTGGAAGTGGTAAGTAAGTTGCCTGCAGAAAAAAAATCCTCCTATTAGCGGCACTCCTCCATTGCAGCCGACGCTTCGTCCATCGATGTTGGTCACCAGAAGACACCCTGCAAAAAAAAGCACAGCATAGACAAACAATTGAACATAAACAATTCTTTGGGTACACTACAAACCTATCCATCAATCTTTGAAAGTGCATGCACTACTGCATGCATGTCAGTGAAAAGTAAGTAGTACATTCGACAACTGTGGAAGAAAGAATGCAACAGTAAAGGGCCTATGTGTAAATTATTGATAACGATATTCAACATAAGGTCTCTGTAGCCAGATACCCGAGAGCCTTGCTGGTCACTATAAATCCATTCACAACAACACTCAGTGGGGTTGGTCTGGAAGGTATAGTAGATAGAAAAGGAGAAATTGCTTTTTTTCTAGGTGTCCCCTCACTCACCAGGGTTGCCCCTTGGTGACATGCTTCATCATTGGGGCCATCCCAGTCCTCTACGGCCTGGGGCGTGCTGCGACTTGCGAATTACGTAGGAGCACTTACAAATGACTATGTGTGGTGCAGATGTGATAGTGGAGTGGACTAAGTGATGTGTTAAGGGATCAATGTAGAAGCCGAGAGAGAGCCAAGAAATGCAGTCACAGTCAGAGAAAAAGGCAAGGGATACTGTATCTATGTGGTTGTAGTGGTCCTGTTGGAAGTGGTAAGTAAGTTGCCTGCAGAAAATAAATCCTCCTATTAGCGGCACTCCTCCATTGCAGCCGACGCTTCGTCCATCGATGTTGGTCACCAGAAGACACCCTGTCCACTGCCTGCCTGATGCTGAATTGTGGCTCGCTACTGTGAAGCCTGACTCCATCCTTTTTTCCCCATTGCAGAGACTGAAACCCGGCCTGTAATTATTCAACGAAAAACAGGAAGTGATATAATATTACAACACCACTGATAAATAAATATAAGGTATGTAGGCTGTGGAGTGCAAAAAGTCACAATTTGATTTTCCTAGTAGACAGTACAATATTTTTGAAAGTGCGTACTCTGAGTCACCTTTTGAAGGATAAATAAGTATGGGCAAATTAATGTAGCGGATCTTGCCCCTCAAGCTAGGTGTACTGTAAACTGTGTTTTAGAACAAAATTAGATCTTCCTAGCAGTGCTCCCACCCAGACCCTTACTAAAGCCAGTCGCAAAAATGTAGAAGACCCCCAATCAAATCTCAAAAAACGAGGCCTAGCAGAAAACTGGTGACAAAACTTACTTTAAAAGTAAAAGTAGGCCGAAGTACCCCCTTCCTAATTACCCATTACCCACCGTGGATTGCATTCAAACCACTTGCAAGCAACCAAGCAAAAGTAGCCATAGCCAGCATCGCTCCAAGACTCGAAATCCCCCCCACTCAAACACATGCAATAGAAATACTGCAAACCCTAACGAACCCTAAGTTAAGAATAGTGGCAAAGGCTTTCTTTAACTATGCCAAATCCCCCCTTTCCCACCATGGATTTTCTTCAAATGACTTGCAACCAAAATTACACATTCTCACGAGTGCTCTAAGACCCCAGAACTCAGTTGGAAAAATCTAGAACACCCCGAAACACATGCAATCCTGCTGCTAGGGCTAACCCTAACGAACCCTAAGTTACAAAAAGTGCCAAAACTAAAGGCTTTTCCGCGCGGATTTTGTCCCAACCACTTCTACCCGGTATTAGACCTTCCCAGGAATGCCCCAAGACCCGTCAACCCACCCGCCAAGAAGCATAACACCCCCAAACAGGCCAAAAGCAAAATCTCATACTTGCAATATTTCTGGGCCTTCGGTCCAAACGCGCTGCGTAGCTAGGCCATAAGTCGGGGTTGGCACGACGGATTTCCTGAAAAGCAAATACAATCAAGATTAGAGTGTCCCAGCAATGCTCCCAGACCACGAAACTCACCCACAAAGAGACGGAACCCCCCCTAAGAGCACCTCAAAGGCAAGCAAGTCATCAAAAACACAAAAAAAATTCCGCCTGGGATTTGGTCCAAAACACTTTTATCCGGTATTAGAGCTTCCCAGCAATGGCCCCAGAGCCGTCAACCCAGGAGAAAACGAGTAGAAGACCCCCAAACAGCCAAAGAGCAAAAGTACAAAAATGGGGACCTAGTCAATTTTTCACAAATTTCCAAAATCACTCCGCGCGCGCTCTGCAGCTAGGCCCTAAGTCCCCACTGCCACCATGGATTTGCTTCAAACCTCTTGCAAAGTAAAGTATATATAGCCAGCAGTGCTCCCAGACCACGAAACACACCCACAAACACCAGGAAGCCCCCCAAACAGGCCCCCGAAAACGCTACATAGAGCAAAATGTCAGAAATAGCCCAAAAAAAAAATCGGCCTGGATTTTGTCCCAACCACTTCTACCCGGTATTAGACCTTCCCAGGAATGCCCCAAGACCCGTCAACCCACCCGCCAAGAAGCATAACACCCCCAAACAGGCCAAAGCAAAATCTCATACTTGCAATATTTCTGGGCCTTCGGTCCAAACGCCCTGCGTAGCTAGGCCATAAGTCGGGGTTGGCACGACGGATTTCCTGAAAAGCAAATGCAATCAAGATTAGAGTGTCCCAGCAGTGCTCCCAGACCACGAAACTCACCCACAAACACCAGGAAGCCCCCCAAACAGGCCCCCGAAAACGCTACATAGAGCAAAATGTCAGGAATAGCCCAAAAAAAAATCGGCCTGGATTTTGTCCCAACCACTTCTACCCGGTATTAGACCTTCCCAGGAATGCCCCAAGACCCGTCAACCCACCCGCCAAGAAGCATAACACCCCCAAACAGGCCAAAAGCAAAATCTCATACTTGCAATATTTCTGGGCCTTCGGTCCAAACGCGCTCCGTAGCTAGGCCATAAGTCGGGGTTGGCATGACGGATTTCCTGAAAAGCAAATGCAATCAAGATTAGAGTGTCCCAGCAATGCTCCCAGACCACGAAACTCACCCACAAAGAGACGGAACCCCCCCTAAGAGCACCTCAAAGGCAAGCAAGTCATCAAAAACACAAAAAAAATTCCGCCTGGGATTTGGTCCAAAACACTTTTATCCGGTATTAGAGCTTCCCAGCAATGGCCCCAGAGCCGTCAACCCAGGAGAAAACGAGTAGAAGACCCCCAAACAGCCAAAGAGCAAAAGTACAAAAATGGGGACTTAGTCAATTTTTCACAAATTTCCAAAATCACTCCGCGCGCGCTCTGCAGCTAGGCCCTGAGTCCCCTCTGCCACCATGGATTTGCTTCAAACCTCTTGCAAAGTAAAGTATATATAGCCAGCAGTGCTCCCAGACCACGAAACACACCCACAAACACCAGGAAGCCCCCCAAACAGGCCCCCGAAAACGCTACATAGAGCAAAATGTCAGGAATAGCCCAAAAAAAAAATCGGCCTGGATTTTGTCCCAACCACTTCTACCCGGTATTAGACCTTCCCAGGAATGCCCCAAGACCCGTCAACCCACCCGCCAAGAAGCATAACACCCCCAAACAGGCCAAAAGCAAAATCTCATACTTGCAATATTTCTGGGCCTTCGGTCCAAACGCGCTGCGTAGCTAGGCCATAAGTCGGGGTTGGCACGACGGATTTCCTGAAAAGCAAATGCAATCAAGATTAGAGTGTCCCAGCAGTGCTCCCAGACCACGAAACTCACCCACAAACACCAGGAAGCCCCCCAAACAGGCCCCCGAAAACGCTACATAGAGCAAAATGTCAGGAATAGCCCCCCAAAAAAATCGGCCTGGATTTTGTCCCAACCACTTCTACCCGGTATTAGACCTTCCCAGGAATGCCCCAAGACCCGTCAACCCACCCGCCAAGAAGCATAACACCCCCAAACAGGCCAAAAGCAAAATCTCATACTTGCAATATTTCTGGGCCTTCGGTCCAAACGCGCTGCGTAGCTAGGCCATAAGTCGGGGTTGGCACGACGGATTTCCTGAAAAGCAAATGCAATCAAGATTAGAGTGTCCCAGCAGTGCTCCCAGACCACGAAACTCACCCACAAACACCAGGAAGCCCCCCAAACAGGCCCCCGAAAACGCTACATAGAGCAAAATGTCAGGAATAGCCCAAAAAAAAAATCGGCCTGGATTTTGTCCCAACCACTTCTACCCGGTATTAGACCTTCCCAGGAATGCCCCAAGACCCGTCAACCCACCCGCCAAGAAGCATAACACCCCCAAACAGGCCAAAAGCAAAATCTCATACTTGCAATATTTCTGGGCCTTCGGTCCAAACGCGCTGCGTAGCTAGGCCATAAGTCGGGGTTGGCACGACGGATTTCCTGAAAAGCAAATGCAATCAAGATTAGAGTGTCCCAGCAGTGCTCCCAGACCACGAAACTCACCCACAAACACCAAGAAGCCCCCCAAACAGGACCCCCGAAAACGCTACATAGAGCAAAATGTCAGAAATAGCCAAAAAAAAATCGGCCTGGATTTTGTCCCAACCACTTCTACCCGGTATAGACCTTCCCAGGAATGCCCCAAGACCCGTCAACCCACCCGCCAAGAAGCATAACACCCCCAAACAGGCCAAAAGCAAAATCTCATACTTGCAATATTTCTGGGCCTTCGGTCCAAACGCGCTGCGTAGCTAGGCCATAAGTCGGGGTTGGCACGACGGATTTCCTGAAAAGCAAATGCAATCAAGATTAGAGTGTCCCAGCAATGCTCCCAGACCACGAAACTCACCCACAAACAGACGGAACCCCCCCTAAGAGCACCTCAAAGGCAAGCAAGTCATCAAAAACACAAAAAATTTTCCGCCTCGGATTTGGTCTAAACCACTTTTAGTGCTTCCCAGCAATGGCCCCAGACCCGTCAACTCACCTGCAAAGAGGTAGAACAACACCCCCACAAGTGCTGAGTCTTTCTTCATTGGGCGTAAACCAGCCCTCTGCTTTGATGGAAATAGGAGTCTGGAGGAGGAGGATAGAGGAGCATGTTCTTCTGAACTTGTGAACCTGAGGAATGCAGACTGCGGCACCTTCAAATAAATTAGCAAACAAGTGAAGACAGTTCTGCTGATGGGCTTGTTTTTGTGATTATCTGATTAAAGTTTGAATTATATTAACTGTGCACAACAAAGAAAGACAGACACACAGGAATAAAAGTGAATAAGGATGAAAAAGAAAGTTATTGATTCGTTGTCTCATTTTCAGGGCTCGAAGTCGGTATCACGGTCCAGGAATAAGAATAAGGCTTCGTCATCATACTCTGCGAATTCAGGCAGGGTGAGGTCAGTGTCACCTGACAGAGTAGAAATTCCCTCATCTATGTTGCTGGCCACCTCCTCTTCATCCGGCACGCTCTCTCGTACTCTGAAATCTGGTGGTATGAGGTGCTGATTCATCTTGATCATTGTTAACCTCTCCACATTTTTGGGCGAGAGGCGGCTCCGTTTGGGAGTTACAATCCACCAGCCGCACTGAAAACTCGTTCAGAAGACACACTTGCGAGTGGGCAAGACAAGTAGTTTAAAGCCAGGTTGGTGAGCTGTGGCCACAATTCTTTTTTCCCATGCCAATACGCCAATGGGTCAGAATTAACATAGACCTCTGTTGAGTCATTCAGATAGTCCTTCACCATCGACTCAAGGTCCTCATCCAAGGTTCCTCCACTTTGCTTAGCTCTTGCTGTGCCTCTGACCTTTTGAGAACCATACCCACGCAGAGCTAGCCAATCCTCTTCAGCCTCCAATGTTTCTGTTGTCTTTCGTGCAGATGATCCGGTTGCCGGTGTCTTTAACGGCTGAGAGGTCACTTGTGCCACAGCCACAGGTGCAGAAGTGGATTGTTTTGACTGGGGATGGCCTGCTGATGTACTGCCATTTCCTTCAATTTCCAGCCGTTCTGTTTCAAACTTCTTGGCTGACAAGGCTAGCCAACGTTTGTACTTTGGAACATGTTCATCATCAAAAGGAAAGAATGCTTGGCCTGCCAGCGCCTTTTTGTAGCGTGGATCCAGAATAGTAGCACAAATGTAATGCTGTTCTGAGTGGATCTTTTTAAGACGTTCATCACCTTGTAGGAGCTCTAATAATGGCTCAGCCAGAAGCAAAGAGTCTTGCTTTTTGTCATCTTTTCCAAACACAGAACACACCTCCTTCAGTTGGTCCTCCAGCATGTACAACAATGGGATAGCTTTTCCCAAATTAGAGTCCTCCTTGCTGACTGCACGCGTGAAGACCTCAAAAGGACGAAGCATGCGTGTCAGGCTTTCAACTATGTTCCATTGCGGCCCACCCATCCTCAGCTCCTCTATACCCTCTTTCAAGAAATATTGATCGAGTTCCGTATACTGCTCATACAGACGCTCAAGCATGTAGAAGGTTGAGTTCCAACGTGTTACCACCTCCTGGATGAGTGCTTTCACTGGCATTTGACATTGATATAGCAGGCTCCTCAGCTGCTTCCGGGCCTTAAAAGAATGCCTGAAATGCTTGCAAATTTTTCGGCAGGTCTCCAATACACTGTACGCTGCACTGCGTTTATTACCCAAGAATTTTTTGACAACCAGGTTTATACAGTGCGCCAAACACGGCACTCTGAAATAGTAACCGTCCCTCATGGCCTTAACTATATTGGCGCCATTGTCCGTGGAAACATAACCAACCTTGCGTTTTAGTGGGGACAGACAGTTAAGGACCTTTGTGTTAAAGACATCCAAAATGTTTTCTGCTGTGTGACGTTTCTCCAAACCAAACATGGCTAGTGTTGCATGTTTCCGAGCACCTTTAAAAACAATGTTAGTGTCAACACCTGAGTTTAGCTTTGCTTTAGCCCCTGAAAAAGAGACCCAGTGTGCAGTGATGCACATGTAATCAGCGCCTGCGCCACTGGTCCACATGTCTGTTGTCAGATGTATAGTGTGAACAGCACTCTTCTGCAAAGCTGCCCCAATCACCTTCAGAACATCTTCATGTAGTGCTGGAACCGCAACTCGGGCAAAATAGAACCGGCTAGGAACCTTCCATTTAGGGCAGAGCGCTGTCACTAATTCTAGAAAACCAACCCCTTCTACAAAAGAAAAAGGGAGAAGGTCCAGAGCTAGCATTTTAGCCAGCTTAGTGTTATACAGACGGGTCATTGGGTGGTTGCGTTCATATTGCGCTTCTGTAAACAACATCTTTTTAATGTTGCCCTGGACCAATGATTTACGGGATGATGATGATCTCTTCGACCCAGTTACGCTCGCTGATGAACTTTTCCGCATTGATGTCTCACTCTCTCCCACACTCTTAGTGTGGCTCCCATGGGGTGTGCTGCTGACTTGGGAACTGGGTGTAAGTGAAGTGTTTGAATCGTCTTCTTCTACCTCCTCGTCATCAGCAGATGAAAAATCAACGTTTTCATTACGTGCAATTCCGGCTTTCTTGACCGCCTCTAGGTGCGGAAACCATTGGACAGCGTGCCTTCTCTCAAGATGACCTCTCTGGCCTCCGGTACCATAGTTAGAACCAAGCTTACCACGACTAAATCGAAGCTTACAAAGGCTACAAATGGCTACGTTTTCCTTTTTTGGGCAAACACTAAAGAAGTCCCAAACTGGAGACTTGAAATGTCTTCGGGGGACGGAGGAGGCGGCGATACTGGTGGTGGTGGTCCTGCTGCTAAAGCCAGATGAAGTGGAGGATGTGGATTGCCGAACTTCAGTACGTTTTGCACTTTCACCACCACGAATTGAGGTCGAGGACGAGGTGGGTACCTTCTTGCGAAGAAATATGGAAGCGGTAGGTTTTGGTGTACTACTTAACTCCAAATCTAATGATTCCATTTCCATTGCCTCCTCGCCGACATCATCATCACGCTCAGCAGCTTCTCGGGATAGGGTCAAAATGTCTCTTTGCTGCATGCCCGGTGGGGCTGCAGTGACCTTTGTGATGACTGGCTCGTCGTCATCGTGAGAGGCTTCATCACCAGCAGTATCTGTCACTTCTTGTTGAGCCTCATCACACTCCATAGGTTTGAGTTTTTGGACGACCTTCCTTTTACGCTTAGGTACCGGTGTCAGATCATGGTGTGCCTCACTGTCAGACCGCAGTTGTGGTTCCCAAGACGGATCACTTGCATCAGAACGAGGTGGGCTTGAAGAAGATGTAGACACCCCCCTTGATCTTTTCCTTGCTAGGGATGTGGAAGACAATGAATGATCATCAGGAGGAGTGGCTTCCAATGATACCTCGGCTTCATTGTCGATTTCCAAATGTGCCCCTACTTCGGGAGGAACAACTATTGTGGGCACTTGTGAACCTCCATGCACCTTTGCTTGCGCATCTCCTTTTGCTGCCTCTCCTTCCACATGTACTTGGGCGTGTACTTGCACATGGTGTTGTTGTTGCGGCTGTGGTTGTTCAACACTTGTCAGATGAGTTACAACAACCTGTGTTGATTCAGGGACATTGCTGCTACTTTCTTGCGATGAGCCAACATCACTGGTCGATGGTGATTGGAGAAGTACACTGACTGCCTCTGAAGCACTCAAGGGCTTTGACTTAAGTTGGCGTGGTGGTGGAGGCACTGAACCCAATGGAGCAGGGGTGCTGCTCCCAGCTTGGTCCCCAGCAGATCCTGCTGCTGCAGGCGTACTTTTTTTTTTGCTCCCAAAAAAAGTGGCGGGTGGCACACCAGCCTCCTTGGTAACTTGCTTCTTCTGCTCCTTACTAGCAACTTTCTTGCTAGAGGAGCTACGGAGAACTTTCTTTGGGGGCGGGGCCATCTTCTTCAGAGCAGGTCAGACAGCAGGCCGCAGTTGCACGAATTGTAGAGTTGTCTGAGGCCAGACGTGACGTCGCGTGACGTTATGCTGCACACACACACCGCTGCAGGACTTCTTCCTGGCACTGGTGGTTCTCTTGAGTCTTGTGCACCTAAAAAAAATGGAAGACAGAGGAACATCAGTTCAGTTATAGAGCACAAAAAAATCGAAAAACACTGCAAAATCAGCACAATCCCAATCCATCCATGCCCTCCATAATGTTTAAATTCAAGACAACCCACAGAAAGACTAGGCCCATGCAAGACTCACTACCCCTGGGCATAAATAAAGGTTGAAAAGTAGGCAAAATGGTTGGAGGCCTAACAACAAAGCCTGCATTTAAAATGGCCACTTGCCTGCCAGCACATGGCCAGTGCCTGTAGCTGCACTCAAAATGGCCACCAGCCACATGGCATGTCCCTCCCCATGAACACCCCCAAAAATCGAAAAACACTGCAAAATCAGCACAATCCCAATCCATCCATGCCCTCCATAATGTTTAAATTCAAGACAACCCACAGAAAGACTAGGCCCATGCAAGACTCACTACCCCTGGGCATAAATAAAGGTTGAAAAGTAGGCAAAATGGTTGGAGGCCTAACAACAAAGCCTGCATTTAAAATGGCCACTTGCCTGCCAGCACATGGCCAGTGCCTGTAGCTGCACTCAAAATGGCCACCAGCCACATGGCATGTCCCTCCCCATGAACACCCCCAAAAATCGAAAAACACTGCAAAATCAGCACAATCCCAATCCATCCATGCCCTCCATAATGTTTAAATTCAAGACAACCCACAGAAAGACTAGGCCCATGCAAGACTCACTACCCCTGGGCATAAATAAAGGTTGAAAAGTAGGCAAAATGGTTGGAGGCCTAACAACAAAGCCTGCATTCAAAATGGCCACTTGCCTGCCAGCACATGGCCAGTGCCTGTAGCTGCACTCAAAATGGCCACCAGCCACATGGCATGTCCCTCCCCATGAACACCCCCAAAAATCGAAAAACACTGCAAAATCAGCACAATCCCATTCCATCCATGGCCTCCATGATGTTTAAATTCAAGACAGCCCACAGAAAGACTAGGCCCATGCTAGACTCAAATACCCCTGGTGAAAAGGCCACAAGTACAGGCCCAAAAAACGAAAATCACTGAAAAATCTGCACAATCCCATTCCATCCATGGCCTCCATGATGTTTAAATTCAAGACAACCCACAGAAAGACTAGGCCCATGCAAGACTCACTACCCCTGGGCATAAATAAAGGTTGAAAAGTAGGCAAAATGGTTGGAGGCCTAACAACAAAGCCTGCATTCAAAATGGCCACTTGCCTGCCAGCACATGGCCAGTGCCTGTAGCTGCACTCAAAATGGCCACCAGCCACATGGCATGTCCCTCCCCATGAACACCCCCAAAAATCGAAAAACACTGCAAAATCAGCACAATCCCATTCAATCCATGGCCTCCATGATGTTTAAATTCAAGACAACCCACAGAAATACTAGGCCCATGCAAGACTCACTACCCCTGGGCATAAATAAAGGTTGAAAAGTAGGCAAAATGGTTGGAGGCCTAACAACAAAGCCTGCATTCAAAATGGCCACTTGCCTGCCAGCACATGGCCAGTGCCTGTAGCTGCACTCAAAATGGCCACCAGCCACATGGCATGTCCCTCCCCATGAACACCCCCAAAAATCGAAAAACACTGCAAAATCAGCACAATCCCATTCCATCCATGGCCTCCATGATGTTTAAATTCAAGACAGCCCACAGAAAGACTAGGCCCATGCTAGACTCAAATACCCCTGGTGAAAAGGCCACAAGTACAGGCCCAAAAAACGAAAATCACTGAAAAATCTGCACAATCCCATTCCATCCATGGCCTCCATGATGTTTAAATTCAAGACAACCCACAGAAAGACTAGGCCCATGCAAGACTCACTACCCCTGGGCATAAATAAAGGTTGAAAAGTAGGCAAAATGGTTGGAGGCCTAACAACAAAGCCTGCATTCAAAATGGCCACTTGCCTGCCAGCACATGGCCAGTGCCTGTAGCTGCACTCAAAATGGCCACCAGCCACATGGCATGTCCCTCCCCATGAACACCCCCAAAAATCGAAAAACACTGCAAAATCAGCACAATCCCATTCAATCCATGGCCTCCATGATGTTTAAATTCAAGACAACCCACAGAAATACTAGGCCCATGCAAGACTCACTACCCCTGGGCATAAATAAAGGTTGAAAAGTAGGCAAAATGGTTGGAGGCCTAACAACAAAGCCTGCATTCAAAATGGCCACTTGCCTGCCAGCACATGGCCAGTGCCTGTAGCTGCACTCAAAATGGCCACCAGCCACATGGCATGTCCCTCCCCATGAACACCCCCAAAAATCGAAAAACACTGCAAAATCAGCACAATCCCATTCAATCCATGGCCTCCATGATGTTTAAATTCAAGACAACCCACAGAAATACTAGGCCCATGCAAGACTCACTACCCCTGGGCATAAATAAAGGTTGAAAAGTAGGCAAAATGGTTGGAGGCCTAACAACAAAGCCTGCATTCAAAATGGCCACTTGCCTGCCAGCACATGGCCAGTGCCTGTAGCTGCACTCAAAATGGCCACCAGCCACATGGCATGTCCCTCCCCATGAACACCCCCAAAAATCGAAAAACACTGCAAAATCAGCACAATCCCATTCCATCCATGGCCTCCATGATGTTTAAATTCAAGACAGCCCACAGAAAGACTAGGCCCATGCTAGACTCAAATACCCCTGGTGAAAAGGCCACAAGTACAGGCCCAAAAAACGAAAATCACTGAAAAATCTGCACAATCCCATTCCATCCATGGCCTCCATGATGTTTAAATTCAAGACAACCCACAGAAAGACTAGGCCCATGCAAGACTCACTACCCCTGGGCATAAATAAAGGTTGAAAAGTAGGCAAAATGGTTGGAGGCCTAACAACAAAGCCTGCATTCAAAATGGCCACTTGCCTGCCAGCACATGGCCAGTGCCTGTAGCTGCACTCAAAATGGCCACCAGCCACATGGCATGTCCCTCCCCATGAACACCCCCAAAAATCGAAAAACACTGCAAAATCAGCACAATCCCATTCCATCCATGCCCTCCATGATGTTTAAATTCAAGACAGCCCACAGAAAGACTAGGCCCATGCTAGACTCAAATACCCCTGGTGAAAAGGCCACAAGTACAGGCCCAAAAAACGAAAATCACTGAAAAATCTGCACAATCCCATTCCATCCATGCCCTCCATGATGTTTAAATTCAAAACAGCCCACAGAAAGACTAGGCCCATGCACCACTCACTACCCCTGGTCAAGGCCCCAACAACAGGTCAAAAATCGAAAAACACAGAAAAATCAGCACAATCCCAATTCATCTATGGCCTCCATGATGTTTAAGTTCAAGACAACCCACAGAAAGAATCAGTCCACCCACCACTGAGTACCCCTGGGCAAAAGGCCCCAAAACAGCCCAAAAATCGAAAATTCCAAAATTTTAGTTGCAGCAACTGTAATGCCCCAAACAAACTTACTTGTAAAATTTCTAATCCAACAGTGATCCAAAGAAAGTCAAAAAGGCCTCAAATCCAAAGATCCAGCAGCATCCACAAAAAGTAATCCTTCCAGCTCCACATCCAAATGAAAAGTGACCAGGAGATGGACAAAGCACTGGGAGGAGCCTGCTGAACAGGAACAGGAAGTTGAAGACTATGGGGCACTTCCTTCCTCCCACCCCCCTGCCCCCCTCCCCAAAATGGACTCCTCGCTAAAAAAGTGCAGGCAAATGTCAAACTAAGGAGTTATTCACATAAAAATCATCATTTCTAGAAGGTTTATGCTGCTTGCTGGTGGATTTCTTGTGCAGAATTGCAAATTTATATTTTCGCTCGCCGCATCTCAAATCTCGCAATTGCGAAGTACCGCGAGACGTGATCTCGCCGTACTCGCGTTGACAAACTATCGCTGGCAAGCCGCAATGACGTAATCGCGCTCGCCAATTCCCGCGGGATCACACAGCAAGATCCAAAATGGCGCAGCACTCGCAAACAATCGAAAAAAACAACTCGGCAAACGATGATAAACGCCGCGCGCCGCAAAAATTGTATCACCAACGCCGCGCGCCGCCAAAAAAATCCGCTGCGTGCGAATTTGCGGATTTTGCGGGAAATCCGCAAATCTCGCGGATTGCGGATTTCCCGAAAATCCGCAAAATCCGCGAGCGTAACGGATTTTCCGCCCATGCTTACCCCGAGTGGGATGGGTATGCTCAGAAGTGAGTCTCATGCTCTCCACACCACTGGATTCAAGCAAGCCGGGCTGAAGACGGCTGGAATGCCAGAAACCGGTCCTTGGAAGCTTGTTTCCGGTCCTGGGAAGGCATGGCTTAGCAGTTCGGGTTGGACTGTTCCCATGAGGCACAGGGTCAGACTGATTTACATATGGCCATGTCTGAACTGGGGTGGTGTGGAGTGCAAAAAAACGATGGATTTAGGCCCAGATCTCTGTACTGGGGTGAATGTAGGACATTGTTCTGCATTCTGTCCATCAACTGCGTTTTTTGCATTTGTCCCCCCGAGTGTGATGGGTATGCTCAGACGTGAGTCCCATGCTCTCCACACCACTGGATTCAAGCAAGCGGAGCTGAAGACGGCTGAAATGCCAGAAACCGGTCCTCGGAAGCTTGTTTCCGGTCCAGGGAAGGCATGGCTTGGCAGTTCGGGCTGGACTGTTCCCATGAGGCAGGTGGTCAGATTGATTTGCATATGGCCATGTCTGAACTGGGGTGGTGTGGAGTGCAAAAAAACTATGGATTTAGGCCCAGATCTCTGTACTGGGGTGCATGTATGACAAATTTCTGCATTCTGTCCATCAACTGTGGTTTTTGCATTTGTCACCCCGAGTGGGATGGGTATGCTCAGACGTGAGTCCCATGCTCTCCACACCACTGGATTCAAGCAAGCCGGGCTGAAGACGGCTGGAATGCCGGAAACTGGTCCTCGGTAGCTTGTTTCCGGTCCAGGGAAGGCATGGCTTGAAGTTCGGGCTGGACTGTTCCCATGAGGCACAGGGTCAGACTGATTTGCATATGGCCATGTCTAAACTGGGGTGGTGTGGAGTGCAAAAAAACAATGGATTTCGGCCCAGATCTCTGTACTGGGGTGAATATATGACATTGTTCTGCATTCTGTCCATCAACTGTGGTTTTTGCATTTGTCACCCCGAGTGAGATGGGTATGCTCAGACGTGAGTCCCATGCTCTCCACACCACTGGAATCAAGCAAGCTGGGCTGAAGACGGCTGGAATGCCAGAAACCGGTCCTCGAAGCTTGTTTCCGGTCCAGGGAAGCATGGCTTGGCAGTTCGGGCTGGACTGTTCCCATGAGGCACAGGGTCAGACTGATTTGCATATGGCCATGTCTAAACTGGGGTGGTGTGGAGTGCAAAAAAACGATGGATTTAGGCCCAGATCTCTGTACTGGGGTGAATGTATGACTTTGTTCTGCATTCTGTCCATCAACTGTGGTTTTTGCATTTGTCACCCCGAGTGGGATGGGTATGCTCAGACGTGAGTCACATGTTCTCCACACCACTGGATTCAAGCAAGCCGGGCTGAAGACGGCTGGAATGCCAGAAACCGGTCCTCGGAAGCTTGTTTCCGGTCCAGGGAAGGCATGGCTTGGCAGTTTGGGCTGGACTGTTCCCATGAGGCACAGGGTCAGACTGATTTGCATATGGCCATGTCTGAACAGGGGTGGTGTGGAGTGAAAAAAAAGATGGATTTAGGCCCAGATCTCTGTACTGGGGTGAATGTATGACTTTGTTCTGCATTCTGTCCATCAACTGTGGTTTTTGCATTTGTCACCCCGAGTGGGATGGGTATGCTCAGACGTGAGTCACATGTTCTCCACACCACTGGATTCAAGCAAGCCGGGCTGAAGACGGCTGGAATGCCAGAAACCGGTCCTCGGAAGCTTGTTTCCAGTCCGGGGAAGGCACGGCTTGGCAGTTCGGGCTGGACTGTTCCCATGAGGCACAGGGTCAGACTGATTTGCATATGGCTATTTCTGAACTGGGGTGGTGTGGAGTGAAAAAAAAGATGGATTTAGGCCCAGATCTCTTTACTGGGGTGAATGTATGACATTGTTCTGCATTCTGTCCATCACCTGTGGTTTTTGCATTTGTCATCCCGAGTGGGTTGGGTATGCTCAGACGTGAGTCCCATGCTCTCCACACCACTGAATTCAAGCAAGCCAGCCTGAAGACTGCTGGAAAGCCAGAAACCGGTCCTCGGAAGCTTGTTTCCGGTCCAGGGAAGGCATGGCTTGGCAGTTCGGGCTGGACTGCTCCCATGAGGCACAGGGTCAGACTGATTTGCATATGGCTATTTCTGAACTGGGGTGGTGTGGAGTGCAAAAAAACGATGGATTAAGGCCCAGATCTCTGTGCTGGGGTGAATGTATGACATTGTTCTGCATTCTGTCCATCAACTGTGGTTTTTGCATTTTTCACCCCGAGTGGGATGGGTATGCTCAGACGTGAGTCCCATGCTCTCCACACCACTGGATTCAAGCAAGCCAGCCTGAAGACTGCTGGAAAGCCAGAAACCGGTCCTCGGAAGCTTGTTTCCGGTCCAGGGAAGGCATGGCTTGGCAGTTCGGGCTGGACTGTTCCCATGAGGCACAGGGTCAGACTGATTTGCATATGGCTATTTCTGAACTGGGGTGGTGTGGAGTGCAAAAAAACGATGGATTAAGGCCCAGATCTCTGTACTGGGGTGAATGTATGACATTGTTCTGCATTCTGTCCATCAACTGTGGTTTTTGCACCTGTCACCCCAAGTGGGATGGGTATGCTCAGGCGTGAGTCCCATGCTCCCCACACCACTGGATTCAAGCAAGCCGGGCTGAAGACGGTTGGAATGCCAGAAACCGGTCCTCTGAAGCTTGTTTAGGGTCCAGGGAAGGCATGGCTTGGCAGTTCGGGCTGGACTGTTCCCATGAGGCACAGGGTCAGACTGATTTACATATGGCCATGTCTGAACTGGGGTGGTGTGGAGTGCAAAAAAATGATGGATTTAGGCCCAGATCTCTGTACTGGGGTGAATGTATGACATTGTTCTGCATTCTGTCCATCAACTGTGGGTTTCGCATTTGTCACCCCGAGTGGGATGGGTATGCTCAGACGTGAGTCTCATGCTCTCCACACCACTGGATTCAAGCAAGCCGGGCTGAAGACAGCTGGAAGGCCAGAAACTGGTCCTCGGAAGCATGTTTCCGGTCCTGGGAAGGCATGGCTTGGCAGTTCGGGCCGGACTGTTCCCATGAGGCACAGGGTCAGACTGATTTGCATATGGCCATGTCTGAACTGGGGTGGTGTGGAGTGCAAAAAAACGATGGATTTAGGCCCAGATCTCTGTACCTGGGTGAATGTATGACATTGTTCTGCATTCTGTCCATCAACTGTGGTTTTTGCATTTGTCACCCCGAGTGAGATGGGTATGCTCAGACGTGAGTCCCATGCTCTCCACACCACTGGATTCAAGCAAGCCGGGCTGAAGACGGCTCGAATGCCAGAAACCGGTCCTCGGAAGCTTGTTTCCGGTCCAGGGAAGTATGGCTTGGCAGTTCAGGCTGGACTGTTCCCATGAGGCACAGGATCAGACTGATTTGCATATGGCCATGTCTGAACTGGGGTGGTGTGGAGTGAAATAAAACTATGGATTTAGGCCCAGATCTCTGTACTGGGGTGAATGTAGGACATTGTTCTGCATTCTGTCCATCAACTGCGTTTTTTGCATTTGTCCCCCCGAGTGGGATGGGTATGCTCAGACGTGAGTCCCATGCTCTCCACACCACTGGATTCAAGCAAGCGGAGCTGAAGACGCCTGAAATGCCAGAAACCGGTCCTCGGAAGCTTGTTTCCGGTCCAGGGAAGGCATGGCTTGGCAGTTCGGGCTGGACTGTTCCCATGAGGCAGGGGGTCAGATTGATTTGCATATGGCCATGTCTGAACTGGGGTGGTGTGGAGTGCAAAAAAACTATGGATTTAGGCCCAGATCTCTGTACTGGGGTGCATGTATGACAATTTTCTGCATTCTGTCCATCAACTGTGGTTTTTGCATTTGTCACCCCGAGTGGGATGGGTCTGCTCTGACGTGAGTCCCATGCTCTCCACACCACTGGATTCAAGCAAGCCGGGCTGAAGACGGCTGGAATGCCGGAAACTGGTCCTCGGTAGCTTGTTTCCGGTCAGGGGAAGGCATGGCTTGAAGTTCGGGCTGGACTGTTCCCATGAGGCACAGGGTCAGACTGATTTGCATATGGCCATGTCTGAACTGGGGTGGTGTGGAGTGCAAAAAAACAATGGATTTCGGCCCAGATCTCTGTACTGGGGTGCATGTATGACAATTTTCTGCATTCTGTCCATCAACTGTGGTTTTTGCATTTGTCACCCCGAGTGAGATGGGTATGCTCAGACGTGAGTCCCATGCTCTCCACACCGCTGGAATCAAGCAAGCTGGGCTGAAGACGGCTGGAATGCCAGAAACCGGTCCTCGAAGCTTGTTTCCGGTCCAGAGAAGCATGGCTTGGCAGTTCGGGCTGGACTGTTCCCATGAGGCACAGGGTCAGACTGATTTGCATATGGCCATGTCTAAACTGGGGTGGTGTGGAGTGCAAAAAAACGATGGATTTAGGCCCAGATCTCTGTACTGGGGTGAATGTATGACTTTGTTCTGCATTCTGTCCATCAACTGTGGTTTTTGCATTTGTCACCCCGAGTGGGATGGGTATGCTCAGACGTGAGTCACATGTTCTCCACACCACTGGATTCAAGCAAGCCGGGCTGAAGACGTCTGGAATGCCAGAAACCGGTCCTCGGAAGCTTGTTTCCGGTCCAGGGAAGGCATGGCTTGGCAGTTTGGGCTGGACTGTTCCCATGAGGCACAGGGTCAGACTGATTTGCATATGGCCATGTCTGAACTGGGGTGGTGTGGAGGGAAAAAAAAGATGGATTTAGGCCCAGATCTCTTTACTGGGGTGAATGTATGACATTGTTCTGCATTCTGTCCATCAACTGTGGTTTTTGCATTTGTCACCCCGAGTGGGATGGGTATGCTCAGACGTGAGTCCCATGCTCTCCACACCACTGGATTCAAGCAAGCCAGCCTGAAGACTGCTGGAAAGCCAGAAACCGGTCCTCGGAAGCTTGTTTCCGGTCCAGGGAAGGCATGGCCTGGCAGTTCGGGCTGGACTGTTCCCATGAGGCACAGGGTCAGACTGATTTGCATATGGCTATGTCTGAACTGGGGTGGTGTGGAGTGCAAAAAAACGATGGATTAAGGCCCAGATCTCTGTACTGGGGTGAATGTATGACATTGTTCTGCATTCTGTCCATCAACTGTGGTTTTTGCACTTGTCACCCCAAGTGGGATGGGTATGCTCAGACGTGAGTCCCAAGCTCCCCACACCACTGGATTCAAGCAAGCCGGGCTGAAGACGGTTGGAATGCCAGAAACCGGTCCTCTGAAGCTTGTTTCCGGTCCAGGGAAGGCATGGCTTGGCAGTTCGGGCTGGACTGTTCCCATGAGGCACAGGGTCAGACTGATTTACATATGGCCATGTCTGAACTGGGGTGGTGTGGAGTGCAAAAAAATGATGGATTTAGGCCCAGATCTCTGTACTGGGGTGAATGTATGACATTGTTCTGCATTCTGTCCATCAACTGTGGGTTTTGCATTTGTCACCCCGTGTGGGATAGGTATGCTCAGACGTGAGTCTCATGCTCTCCACACCACTGGATTCAAGCAAGCCGGGCTGAAGACAGCTGGAATACCAGAAACTGGTCCTCGGAAGCTTGTTTCCGGTCCTGGGAAGGCATGGCTTGGCAGTTCGGGCCGGACTGTTCCCATGAGGCACAGGGTCAGACTGATTTGCATATGGCCATGTCTGAACTGGGGTGGTGTGGAGTGCAAAAAAACTATGGATTTAGGCCCAGATCTCTGTACCTAGGTGAATGTATGACATTGTTCTGCATTCTGTCCATCAACTGTGGTTTTTGCATTTGCCACCCCGAGTGAGTTGGGTATGCTCAGACGTGAGTCCCATGCTCTCCACACCACTGGATTCAAGCAAGCCGGGCTGAAGATGGCTGGAATGCCGGAAACCGGTCCTCGGAAGCTTGTTACCGGTCCAGGGAAGGTATGGCTTGGCAGTTCGGGCTGGACTGTTCCCATGAGGCACAGGGTCAGACTGATTTGCATATGGCCATGTCTGAACTGGGGTGGTGTGGAGGGAAAAAAAGATGGATTTAGGCCCAGATCTCTTTACTGGGGTGAATGTATGACATTGTTCTGCATTCTGTCCATCAACTGTGGTTTTTGCATTTGTCACCCCGAGTGGGATGGGTATGCTCAGACGTGAGTCCCATGCTCTCCACACCACTGGATTCAAGCAAGCCAGCCTGAAGACTGCTGGAAAGCCAGAAACCGGTCCTCGGAAGCTTGTTTCCGGTCCAGGGAAGGCATGGCCTGGCAGTTCGGGCTGGACTGTTCCCATGAGGCACAGGGTCAGACTGATTTGCATATGGCTATGTCTGAACTGGGGTGGTGTGGAGTGCAAAAAAACGATGGATTAAGGCCCAGATCTCTGTACTGGGGTGAATGTATGACATTGTTCTGCATTCTGTCCATCAACTGTGGTTTTTGCACTTGTCACCCCAAGTGGGATGGGTATGCTCAGACGTGAGTCCCAAGCTCCCCACACCACTGGATTCAAGCAAGCCGGGCTGAAGACGGTTGGAATGCCAGAAACCGGTCCTCTGAAGCTTGTTTCCGGTCCAGGGAAGGCATGGCTTGGCAGTTCGGGCTGGACTGTTCCCATGAGGCACAGGGTCAGACTGATTTACATATGGCCATGTCTGAACTGGGGTGGTGTGGAGTGCAAAAAAATGATGGATTTAGGCCCAGATCTCTGTACTGGGGTGAATGTATGACATTGTTCTGCATTCTGTCCATCAACTGTGGGTTTTGCATTTGTCACCCCGTGTGGGATAGGTATGCTCAGACGTGAGTCTCATGCTCTCCACACCACTGGATTCAAGCAAGCCGGGCTGAAGACAGCTGGAATACCAGAAACTGGTCCTCGGAAGCTTGTTTCCGGTCCTGGGAAGGCATGGCTTGGCAGTTCGGGCCGGACTGTTCCCATGAGGCACAGGGTCAGACTGATTTGCATATGGCCATGTCTGAACTGGGGTGGTGTGGAGTGCAAAAAAACTATGGATTTAGGCCCAGATCTCTGTACCTGGGTGAATGTATGACATTGTTCTGCATTCTGTCCATCAACTGTGGTTTTTGCATTTGCCACCCCGAGTGAGTTGGGTATGCTCAGACGTGAGTCCCATGCTCTCCACACCACTGGATTCAAGCAAGCCGGGCTGAAGATGGCTGGAATGCCGGAAACCGGTCCTCGGAAGCTTGTTACCGGTCCAGGGAAGGTATGGCTTGGCAGTTCGGGCTGGACTGTTCCCATGAGGCACAGGGTCAGACTGATTTGCATATGGCCATGTTTAAACTGGGGTGGTGTGGAGTGCAAAAAAACGATAGATTTAGGCCCAGATCTCTGTACTGGGGTGAATGTATGACATTGTTCTGCATTCTGTCCATCAACTGTGGTTTTTGCACTTGTCACCCCAAGTGGGATGGGTATGCTCAGACGTGAGTCCCATGCTCCCCACACCACTGGATTCAAGCAAGCTGGGCTGAAGACGGTTGGAATGCCAGAAACCGGTCCTCTGAAGCTTGTTTCCGGTCCAGGGAAGGCATGGCTTGGCAGTTCGGGCTGGACTGTTCCCATGAGGCACAGGGTCAGACTGATTTACATATGGCCATGTCTGAACTGGGGTGGTGTGGAGTGCAAAAAAATGATGGATTTAGGCCCAGATCTCTGTACTGGGGTGAATGTATGACATTGTTCTGCATTCTGTCCATCAACTGTGGGTTTTGCATTTGTCACCCCGTGTGGGATAGGTATGCTCAGACGTGAGTCTCATGCTCTCCACACCACTGGATTCAAGCAAGCCGGGCTGAAGACAGCTGGAATACCAGAAACTGGTCCTCGGAAGCTTTTTTCGGTCCTGGGAAGGCATGGCTTGGCAGTTCGGGCCGGACTGTTCCCATGAGGCACAGGGTCAGACTGATTTGCATATGGCCATGTCTGAACTGGGGTGGTGTGGAGTGCAAAAAAACTATGGATTTAGGCCCAGATCTCTGTACCTGGGTGAATGTATGACATTGTTCTGCATTCTGTCCATCAACTGTGGTTTTTGCATTTGCCACCCCGAGTGAGATGGGTATGCTCAGACGTGAGTCCCATGCTCTCCACACCACTGGATTCAAGCAAGCCGGGCTGAAGACGGCTGGAATGCCGGAAACCGGTCCTCGGAAGCTTGTTACCGGTCCAGGGAAGGTATGGCTTGGCAGTTCGGGCTGGACTGTTCCCATGAGGCACAGGGTCAGACTGATTTGCATATGGCCATGTTTAAACTGGGGTGGTGTGGAGTGCAAAAAAACGATAGATTTAGGCCCAGATCTCTGTACTGGGGTGAATGTATGACTTTGTTCTGCATTCTGTCCATCAACTGTGGTTTTTGCATTTGTCACCCCTAGTGGGATGGGTATGCTCAGACGTGAGTCCCATGATCTCCACACCACTGGATTCAAGCAAGCCGGGCTGAAGACGCCTGGAATGCCAGAAACCGGTCCTCGGAAGCTTGTTTCCGGTCCAGGGAAGGCATGGCTTGGCAGTTTGGGCTGGACTGTTCCCATGAGGCACAGGGTCAGACTGATTTGCATATGGCCATGTCTGAACTGGGGTGGTGTGGAGTGAAAAAAATGATGGATTTAGGCCCAGATCTCTTTACTTGGGTGAATGTATGACATTGTTCTGCATTCTGTCCATCAACTGTGGTTTTTGCATTTGTCACCCCGAGTGGGATGGGTATGCTCAGACATGAGTCCCATGCTCTCCACACCACTGGATTCAAGCAAGCCAGCCTGAAGACTGCTGGAAAGCCAGAAACCGGTCCTCGGAAACTTGTTTCCGGTCAAGGTAAGGCATGGCTTGGCAGTTCGGGCTGGACTGTTCCCATGAGGCACAGGGTCAGACTGATTTGCATATGGCTATGTCTGAACTGGGGTGGTGTGGAGTGCAAAAAAACGATGGATTAAGGCCCAGATCTCTGTACTGGGGTGAATGTATGACATTGTTCTGCATTCTGTCCATCAACTGTGGGTTTTGCATATGTCACCCCGTGTGGGATGGGTATGCTCAGACGTGAGTCTCATGCTCTCCACACCACTGGATTCAAGCAAGCCGGGCTGAAGACAGCTGGAATACCAGAAACTGGTCCTCGGAAGCTTGTTTCCGGTCCTGGGAAGGCATGGCTTGGCAGTTCGGGCCGGACTGTTCCCATGAGGCACAGGGTCAGACTGATTTGCATATGGCCATGTCTGAACTGGGGTGGTGTGGAGTGCAAAAAAATCTATGGATTTAGGCCCAGAGCTCTGTACCTGGGTGAATGTATGACATTGTTCTGCATTCTGTCCATCTACTGTGATTTTTGCATTTGCCACCCCGAGTGAGATGGGTATGCTCAGACGTGAGTCCCATGCTCTCCACACCACTGGATTCAAGCAAGCCGGGCTGAAGACGGCTGGAATGCCGGAAACCGGTCCTCGGAAGCTTGTTACCGGTCCAGGGAAGGTATGGCTTGGCAGTTCGGGCTGGACTGTTCCCATGAGGCACAGGGTCAGACTGATTTGCATATGGCCATGTCTGAACTGGGGTGGTGTGGAGTGCAAAAAAACGATGGATTTAGGCCCAGATCTCTGTACTGGGGTGAATGTATAAAGTTGTTCTGCATTCTGTCCATCAACTGTGGTTTTTGCATTTGTCACCCCGAGTGGGATGGGTATGCTCAGACGTGAGTCCCATGCTCTCCACACCACTGGATTCAAGCAAGCCAGCCTGAAGACTGCTGGAAAGCCAGAAACCGGTCCTCGGAAGCTTGTTTCCGGTCCAGGGAAGGCATGGCTTGGCAGTTCCGGCTGGACTGTTCCCATGAGGCACAGGGTCAGACTGATTTGCATATGGCTATGTCTGAACTGGGGTGGTGTGGAGTGCAAAAAAACGATGGATTAAGGCCCAGATCTCTGTACTGGGGTGAATGTATGACATTGTTCTGCATTCTGTCCATCAACTGTGGTTTTTGCACTTGTCACCCCAAGTGGGATGGGTATGCTCAGACGTGAGTCCCATGCTCCCCACACCACTGGATTCAAGCAAGCCGGGCTGAAGACGGTTGGAATGCCAGAAACCAGTCCTCTGAAGCTTGTTTCCGGTCCAGGGAAGGCATGGCTTGGCAGTTCGGGCTGGACTGTTCCCATGAGGCACAGGGTCAGACTGATTTACATATGGCCATGTCTGAACTGGGGTGGTGTGGAGTGCAAAAAAATGATGGATTTAGGCCCAGATCTCTGTACTGGGGTGAATGTATGACATTGTTCTGCATTCTGTCCATCAACTTTGGGTTTTGCATTTGTCACCCCGTGTGGGATAGGTATGCTCAGACGTGAGTCTCATGCTCTCCACACCACTGGATTCAAGCAAGCCGGGCTGAAGACAGCTGGAATACCAGAAACTGGTCCTCGGAAGCTTGTTTCCGGTCCTGGGAAGGCATGGCTTGGCAGTTCGGGCCGGACTGTTCCCATGAGGCACAGGGTCAGACTGATTTGCATATGGCCATGTCTGAACTGGGGTGGTGTGGAGTGCAAAAAAACTATGGATTTAGGCCCAGATCTCTGTACCTGGGTGAATATATGACATTGTTCTGCATTCTGTCCATCAACTGTGGTTTTTGCATTTGCCACCCCGAGTGAGATGGGTATGCTCAGACGTGAGTCCCATGCTTTCCACACCACTGGATTCAAGCAAGCCGGGCTGAAGACGGCTGGAATGCCGGAAACCGGTCCTCGGAAGCTTGTTACTGGTCCAGGGAAGGTATGGCTTGGCAGTTCGGGCTGGACTGTCCCATGAGGCACAGGGTCAGACTGATTTGCATATGGCCATGTCTAAACTGGGGTGGTGTGGAGTGCAAAAAAACAATGGATTTAGGCCCAGATCTCTGTACTGGGGTGAATGTATGACTTTGTTCTGCATTCTGTCCATCAACTGTGGTTTTTGCATTTGTCACCCCGAGTGGGATGGGTATGCTCAGACGTGAGTCCCATGTTCTCCACACCACTGGATTCAAGCAAGCCGGGCTGAAGACGGCTGGAATGCCAGAAACCTGTCCTCGGAAGCTTGTTTCCGATCCAGGGAAGGCATGGCTTGGCAGTTTGGGCTGGACTGTTCCCATGAGGCACAGGGTCAGACTGATTTGCATATGGCCATGTCTGAACTGGGGTGGTGTGGAGTGAAAAAAAAGATGGATTTAGGCCCAGATCTCTTTACTGGGGTGAATGTATGACATTGTTCTGCATTCTGTCCATCAACTGTGGTTTTTGCATTTGTCACCCCGAGTGGGATGGGTATGCTCAGACGTGAGTCCCATGCTCTCCACACCACTGGATTCAAGCAAGCCAGCCTGAAGACTGCTGGAAAGCCAGAAACCGGTCCTCGGAAGCTTGTTTCCGGTCCAGGTAAGGCATGGCTTGGCAGTTCGGGCTGGACTGTTCCCATGAGGCACAGGGTCAGACTGATTTGCATATGGCTATGTCTTAACTGGGGTGGTGTGGAGTGCAAAAAAACGATGGATTAAGGCCCAGATCTCTGTACTGGGGTGAATTTATGACATTGTTCTGCATTCTGTCCATCAACTGTGGTTTTTGCACTTGTCACCCCAAGTGGGATGGGTATGCTCAGACGTGAGTCCCAAGCTCCCCACACCACTGGATTCAAGCAAGCCGGGCTGAAGACGGTTGGAATGCCAGAAACCGGTCCTCTGAAGCTTGTTTCCGGTCCAGGGAAGGCATGGCTTGGCAGTTCGGGCTGGACTGTTCCCATGAGGCACAGGGTCAGACTGATTTACATATGGCCATGTCTGAACTGGGGTGGTGTGGAGTGCAAAAAAATGATGGATTTAGGCCCAGATCTCTGTACTGTTCTGCATTCTGTCCATCAACTGTGGGTTTTGCATTTGTCACCCCGTGTGGGATAGGTATGCTCAGACGTGAGTCTCATGCTCTCCACACCACTGGATTCAAGCAAGCCGGGCTGAAGACAGCTGGAATACCAGAAACTGGTCCTCGGAAGCTTGTTTCCGGTCCTGGGAAGGCATGGCTTGGCAGTTCGGGCCGGACTGTTCCCATGAGGCACAGGGTCAGACTGATTTGCATATGGCCATGTCTGAACTGGGGTGGTGTGGAGTGCAAAAAAACTATGGATTTAGGCCCAGATCTCTGTACCTGGGTGAATGTATGACATTGTTCTGCATTCTGTCCATCAACTGTGGTTTTTGAATTTGCCACCCCGAGTGAGATGGGTATGCTCAGACGTGAGTCCCATGCTCTCCACACCACTGGATTCAAGCAAGCCGGGCTGAAGATGGCTGGAATGCCGGAAACCGGTCCTCGGAAGCTTGTTACCGGTCCAGGGAAGGTATGGCTTGGCAGTTCGGGCTGGACTGTTCCCATGAGGCACAGGGTCAGACTGATTTGCATATGGCCATGTTTAAACTGGGGTGGTGTGGAGTGCAAAAAAACGATAGATTTAGGCCCAGATCTCTGTACTGGGGTGAATGTATGACATTGTTCTGCATTCTGTCCATCAACTGTGGTTTTTGCACTTGTCACCCCAAGTGGGATGGGTATGCTCAGACGTGAGTCCTATGCTCCCCACACCACTGGACTCAAGCAAGCCGGGCTGAAGACGGTTGGAATGCCAGAAACCGGTCCTCTGAAGCTTGTTTCCGGTCCAGGGAAGGCATGGCTTGGCAGTTCGGGCTGGACTGTTCCCATGAGGCACAGGGTCAGACTGATTTACATATGGCCATGTCTGAACTGGGGTGGTGTGGAGTGCAAAAAAATGATGGATTTAGGCCCAGATCTCTGTACTGGGGTGAATGTATGACATTGTTCTGCATTCTGTCCATCAACTGTGGGTTTTGCATTTGTCACCCCGTGTGGGATAGGTATGCTCAGACGTGAGTCTCATGCTCTCCACACCACTGGATTCAAGCAAACCGGGCTGAAGACAGCTGGAATACCAGAAACTGGTCCTCGGAAGCTTGTTTCCGGTCCTGGGAAGGCATGGCTTGGCAGTTCGGGCCGGACTGTTCCCATGAGGCACAGGGTCAGACTGATTTGCATATGGCCATGTCTGAACTGGGGTGGTGTGGAGTGCAAAAAAACTATGGATTTAGGCCCAGATCTCTGTACCTGGGTGAATGTATGACATTGTTCTGCATTCTGTCCATCAACTGTGGTTTTTGCATTTGCCACCCCGAGTGAGATGGGTATGCTCAGACGTGAGTCCCATGCTCTCCACACCACTGGATTCAAGCAAGCCGGGCTGAAGACGGCTGGAATGCCGGAAACCGGTCCTCGGAAGCTTGTTACCGGTCCAGGGAAGGTATGGCTTGGCAGTTCGGGCTGGACTGTTCCCATGAGGCACAGGGTCAGACTGATTTGCATATGGCCATGTTTAAACTGGGGTGGTGTGGAGTGCAAAAAAACGATAGATTTAGGCCCAGATCTCTGTACTGGGGTGAATGTATGACTTTGTTCTGCATTCTGTCCATCAACTGTGGTTTTTGCATTTGTCACCCCTAGTGGGATGGGTATGCTCAGACGTGAGTCCCATGATCTCCACACCACTGGATTCAAGCAAGCCGGGCTGAAGACGGCTGGAATGCCAGAAACCGGTCCTCGGAAGCTTGTTTCCGGTCCAGGGAAGGCATGGCTTAGCAGTTTGGGCTGGACTGTTCCCATGAGGCACAGGGTCAGACTGATTTGCATATGGCCATGTCTGAACTGGGGTGGTGTGGAGTGAAAAAAATGATGGATTTAGGCCCATATCTCTTTACTGGGGTGAATGTATGACATTGTTCTGCATTCTGTCCATCAACTGTGGTTTTTGCATTTGTCACCCCGAGTGGGATGGGTATGCTCAGACGTGAGTCCCATGCTCTCCACACCACTGGATTCAAGCAAGCCAGCCTGAAGACTGCTGGAAAGCCAGAAACCGGTCCTCGGAAGCTTGTTTCCGGTCAAGGTAAGGCATGGCTTGGCAGTTCGGGCTGGACTGTTCCCATGAGGCACAGGGTCAGACTGATTTGCATATGGCTATGTCTGAACTGGGGTGGTGTGGAGTGCAAAAAAACGATGGATTAAGGCCCAGATCTCTGTACTGGGGTGAATGTATGACATTGTTCTGCATTCTGTCCATCAACTGTGGTTTTTGCACTTGTCACCCCAAGTGGGATGGGTATGCTCAGACGTGAGTCCCATGCTCCCCACACCACTGGATTCAAGCAAGCCGGGCTGAAGACGGTTGGAATGCCAGAAACCGGTCCTCGGAAGCTTGTTTCCGGTCCAGGGAAGGCATGGCTTGGCAGTTCGGGCTGGACTGTTCCCATGAGGCAGGGGGTCAGATTGATTTGCATATGGCCATGTCTGAACTGGGGTGGTGTGGAGTGCAAAAAAACAATGGATTTCGGCCCAGATCTCTGTACTGGGGTGAATGTATGACAATTTTCTGCATTCTGTCCATCAACTGTGGTTTTTGCATTTGTCACCCCGAGTGGGATGGGTCTGCTCTGACGTGAGTCCCATGCTCTCCACACCACTGGATTCAAGCAAGCCGGGCTGAAGACGGCTGGAATGCCGGAAACTGGTCCTCGGTAGCTTGTTTCCAGTCCAGGGAAGGCATGGCTTGAAGTTCGGGCTGGACTGTTCCCATGAGGCACAGGGTCAGACTGATTTGCATATGGCCATGTCTGAACTGGGGTGGTGTGGAGTGCAAAAAAACAATGGATTTCGGCCCAGATCTCTGTACTGGGGTGAATGTATGACATTTTTCTGCATTCTGTCCATCAACTGTGGTTTTTGCATTTGTCACCCCGAGTGAGATGGGTATGCTCAGACGTGAGTCCCATGCTCTCCACACCGCTGGAATCAAGCAAGCTGGGCTGAAGACGGCTGGAATGCCAGAAACCGGTCCTCGAAGCTTGTTTCCGGTCCAGAGAAGCATGGCTTGGCAGTTCGGGCTGGACTGTTCCCATGAGGCACAGGGTCAGACTGATTTGCATATGGCCATGTCTAAACTGGGGTGGTGTGGAGTGCAAAAAAACGATGGATTTAGGCCCAGATCTCTGTACTGGGGTGAATGTATGACTTTGTTCTGCATTCTGTCCATCAACTGTGGTTTTTGCATTTGTCACCCCGAGTGGGATGGGTATGCTCAGACGTGAGTCACATGTTCTCCACACCACTGGATTCAAGCAAGCCGGGCTGAAGACGTCTGGAATGCCAGAAACCGGTCCTCGGAAGCTTGTTTCCGGTCCAGGGAAGGCATGGCTTGGCAGTTTGGGATGGACTGTTCCCATGAGGCACAGGGTCAGACTGATTTGCATATGGCCATGTCTGAACTGGGGTGGTGTGGAGGGAAAAAAAAGATGGATTTAGGCCCAGATCTCTTTACTGGGGTGAATGTATGACATTGTTCTGCATTCTGTCCATCAACTGTGGTTTTTGCATTTGTCACCCCGAGTGGGATGGGTATGCTCAGACGTGAGTCCCATGCTCTCCACACCACTGGATTCAAGCAAGCCAGCCTGAAGACTGCTGGAAAGCCAGAAACCGGTCCTCGGAAGCTTGTTTCCGGTCCAGGGAAGGCATGGCCTGGCAGTTCGGGCTGGACTGTTCCCATGAGGCACAGGGTCAGACTGATTTGCATATGGCTATGTCTGAACTGGGGTGGTGTGGAGTGCAAAAAAACGATGGATTAAGGCCCAGATCTCTGTACTGGGGTGAATGTATGACATTGTTCTGCATTCTGTCCATCAACTGTGGTTTTTGCACTTGTCACCCCAAGTGGGATGGGTATGCTCAGACGTGAGTCCCAAGCTCCCCACACCACTGGATTCAAGCAAGCCGGGCTGAAGACGGTTGGAATGCCAGAAACCGGTCCTCTGAAGCTTGTTTCCGGTCCAGGGAAGGCATGGCTTGGCAGTTCGGGCTGGACTGTTCCCATGAGGCACAGGGTCAGACTGATTTACATATGGCCATGTCTGAACTGGGGTGGTGTGGAGTGCAAAAAAATGATGGATTTAGGCCCAGATCTCTGTACTGGGGTGAATGTATGACATTGTTCTGCATTCTGTCCATCAACTGTGGGTTTTGCATTTGTCACCCCGTGTGGGATAGGTATGCTCAGACGTGAGTCTCATGCTCTCCACACCACTGGATTCAAGGAAGCCGGGCTGAAGACAGCTGGAATACCAGAAACTGGTCCTCGGAAGCTTGTTTCCGGTCCTGGGAAGGCATGGCTTGGCAGTTCGGGCCGGACTGTTCCCATGAGGCACAGGGTCAGACTGATTTGCATATGGCCATGTCTGAACTGGGGTGGTGTGGAGTGCAAAAAAACTATGGATTTAGGCCCAGATCTCTGTACCTGGGTGAATGTATGACATTGTTCTGCATTCTGTCCATCAACTGTGGTTTTTGCATTTGCCACCCCGAGTGAGTTGGGTATGCTCAGACGTGAGTCCCATGCTCTCCACACCACTGGATTCAAGCAAGCCGGGCTGAAGATGGCTGGAATGCCGGAAACCGGTCCTCGGAAGCTTGTTACCGGTCCAGGGAAGGTATGGCTTGGCAGTTCGGGCTGGACTGTTCCCATGAGGCACAGGGTCAGACTGATTTGCATATGGCCATGTCTGAACTGGGGTGGTGTGGAGGGAAAAAAAGATGGATTTAGGCCCAGATCTCTTTACTGGGGTGAATGTATGACATTGTTCTGCATTCTGTCCATCAACTGTGGTTTTTGCATTTGTCACCCCGAGTGGGATGGGTATGCTCAGACGTGAGTCCCATGCTCTCCACACCACTGGATTCAAACAAGCCAGCCTGAAGACTGCTGGAAAGCCAGAAACCGGTCCTCGGAAGCTTGTTTCCGGTCCAGGGAAGGCATGGCCTGGCAGTTCGGGCTGGACTGTTCCCATGAGGCACAGGGTCAGACTGATTTGCATATGGCTATGTCTGAACTGGGGTGGTGTGGAGTGCAAAAAAACGATGGATTAAGGCCCAGATCTCTGTACTGGGGTGAATGTATGACATTGTTCTGCATTCTGTCCATCAACTGTGGTTTTTGCACTTGTCACCCCAAGTGGGATGGGTATGCTCAGACGTGAGTCCCAAGCTCCCCACACCACTGGATTCAAGCAAGCCGGGCTGAAGACGGTTGGAATGCCAGAAACCGGTCCTCTGAAGCTTGTTTCCGGTCCAGGGAAGGCATGGCTTGGCAGTTCGGGCTGGACTGTTCCCATGAGGCACAGGGTCAGACTGATTTACATATGGCCATGTCTGAACTGGGGTGGTGTGGAGTGCAAAAAAATGATGGATTTAGGCCCAGATCTCTGTACTGGGGTGAATGTATGACATTGTTCTGCATTCTGTCCATCAACTGTGGGTTTTGCATTTGTCACCCCGTGTGGGATAGGTATGCTCAGACGTGAGTCTCATGCTCTCCACACCACTGGATTCAAGCAAGCCGGGCTGAAGACAGCTGGAATACCAGAAACTGGTCCTCGGAAGCTTGTTTCCGGTCCTGGGAAGGCATGGCTTGGCAGTTCGGGCCGGACTGTTCCCATGAGGCACAGGGTCAGACTGATTTGCATATGGCCATGTCTGAACTGGGGTGGTGTGGAGTGCAAAAAAACTATGGATTTAGGCCCAGATCTCTGTACCTGGGTGAATGTATGACATTGTTCTGCATTCTGTCCATCAACTGTGGTTTTTGCATTTGCCACCCCGAGTGAGTTGGGTATGCTCAGACGTGAGTCCCATGCTCTCCACACCACTGGATTCAAGCAAGCCGGGCTGAAGATGGCTGGAATGCCGGAAACCGGTCCTCGGAAGCTTGTTACCGGTCCAGGGAAGGTATGGCTTGGCAGTTCGGGCTGGACTGTTCCCATGAGGCACAGGGTCAGACTGATTTGCATATGGCCATGTTTAAACTGGGGTGGTGTGGAGTGCAAAAAAACGATAGATTTAGGCCCAGATCTCTGTACTGGGGTGAATGTATGACATTGTTCTGCATTCTGTCCATCAACTGTGGTTTTTGCACTTGTCACCCCAAGTGGGATGGGTATGCTCAGACGTGAGTCCCATGCTCCCCACACCACTGGATTCAAGCAAGCCGGGCTGAAGACGGTTGGAATGCCAGAAACCGGTCCTCTGAAGCTTGTTTCCGGTCCAGGGAAGGCATGGCTTGGCAGTTCGGGCTGGACTGTTCCCATGAGGCACAGGGTCAGACTGATTTACATATGGCCATGTCTGAACTGGGGTGGTGTGGAGTGCAAAAAAATGATGGATTTAGGCCCAGATCTCTGTACTGGGGTGAATGTATGACATTGTTCTGCATTCTGTCCATCAACTGTGGGTTTTGCATTTGTCAACCCGTGTGGGATAGGTATGCTCAGACGTGAGTCTCATGCTCTCCACACCACTGGATTCAAGCAAGCCGGGCTGAAGACAGCTGGAATACCAGAAACTGGTCCTCGGAAGCTTTTTTCGGTCCTGGGAAGGCATGGCTTGGCAGTTCGGGCCGGACTGTTCCCATGAGGCACAGGGTCAGACTGATTTGCATATGGCCATGTCTGAACTGGGGTGGTGTGGAGTGCAAAAAAACTATGGATTTAGGCCCAGATCTCTGTACCTGGGTGAATGTATGACATTGTTCTGCATTCTGTCCATCAACTGTGGTTTTTGCATTTGCCACCCCGAGTGAGATGGGTATGCTCAGACGTGAGTCCCATGCTCTCCACACCACTGGATTCAAGCAAGCCGGGCTGAAGACGGCTGGAATGCCGGAAACCGGTCCTCGGAAGCTTGTTACCGGTCCAGGGAAGGTATGGCTTGGCAGTTCGGGCTGGACTGTTCCCATGAGGCACAGGGTCAGACTGATTTGCATATGGCCATGTTTAAACTGGGGTGGTGTGGAGTGCAAAAAAACGATAGATTTAGGCCCAGATCTCTGTACTGGGGTGAATGTATGACTTTGTTCTGCATTCTGTCCATCAACTGTGGTTTTTGCATTTGTCACCCCTAGTGGGATGGGTATGCTCAGACGTGAGTCCCATGATCTCCACACCACTGGATTCAAGCAAGCCGGGCTGAAGACGCCTGGAATGCCAGAAACCGGTCCTCGGAAGCTTGTTTCCGGTCCAGGGAAGGCATGGCTTGGCAGTTTGGGCTGGACTGTTCCCATGAGGCACAGGGTCAGACTGATTTGCATATGGCCATGTCTGAACTGGGGTGGTGCGGAGTGAAAAAAATGATGGATTTAGGCCCAGATCTCTTTACTTGGGTGAATGTATGACATTGTTCTGCATTCTGTCCATCAACTGTGGTTTTTGCATTTGTCACCCCGAGTGGGATGGGTATGCTCAGACATGAGTCCCATGCTCTCCACACCACTGGATTCAAGCAAGCCGGGCTGAAGACGGTTGGAATGCCAGAAACCGGTCCTCTGAAGCTTGTTTCCGGTCCAGGGAAGGCATGGCTTGGCAGTTCGGGCTGGACTGTTCCCATGAGGCACAGGGTCAGACTGATTTACATATGGCCATGTCTGAACTGGGGTGGTGTGGAGTGCAAAAAAATGATGGATTTAGGCCCAGATCTCTGTACTGGGGTGAATGTATGACATTGTTCTGCATTCTGTCCATCAACTGTGGGTTTTGCATTTGTCACCCCGTGTGGGATAGGTATGCTCAGACGTGAGTCTCATGCTCTCCACACCACTGGATTCAAGCAAGCCGGGCTGAAGACAGCTGGAATACCAGAAACTGGTCCTCGGAAGCTTGTTTCCGGTCCTGGGAAGGCATGGCTTGGCAGTTCGGGCCGGACTGTTCCCATGAGGCACAGGGTCAGACTGATTTGCATATGGATATGTCTGAACTGGGGTGGTGTGGAGTGCAAAAAAACTATGGATTTAGGCCCAGATCTCTGTACCTGGGTGAATGTATGACATTGTTCTGCATTCTGTCCATCAACTGTGGTTTTTGCATTTGCCACCCCGAGTGAGTTGGGTATGCTCAGACGTGAGTCCCATGCTCTCCACACCACTGGATTCAAGCAAGCCGGGCTGAAGATGGCTGGAATGCCGGAAACCGGTCCTCGGAAGCTTGTTACCGGTCCAGGGAAGGTATGGCTTGGCAGTTCGGGCTGGACTGTTCCCATGAGGCACAGGGTCAGACTGATTTGCATATGGCCATGTTTAAACTGGGGTGGTGTGGAGTGCAAAAAAACGATAGATTTAGGCCCAGATCTCTGTACTGGGGTGAATGTATGACATTGTTCTGCATTCTGTCCATCAACTGTGGTTTTTGCACTTGTCACCCCAAGTGGGATGGGTATGCTCAGACGTGAGTCCCATGCTCCCCACACCACTGGATTCAAGCAAGCCGGGCTGAAGACGGTTGGAATGCCAGAAACCGGTCCTCTGAAGCTTGTTTCCGGTCCAGGGAAGGCATGGCTTGGCAGTTCGGGCTGGACTGTTCCCATGAGGCACAGGGTCAGACTGATTTACATATGGCCATGTCTGAACTGGGGTGGTGTGGAGTGCAAAAAAATGATGGATTTAGGCCCAGATCTCTGTACTGGGGTGAATGTATGACATTGTTCTGCATTCTGTCCATCAACTGTGGGTTTTGCATTTGTCAACCCGTGTGGGATAGGTATGCTCAGACGTGAGTCTCATGCTCTCCACACCACTGGATTCAAGCAAGCCGGGCTGAAGACAGCTGGAATACCAGAAACTGGTCCTCGGAAGCTTTTTTCGGTCCTGGGAAGGCATGGCTTGGCAGTTCGGGCCGGACTGTTCCCATGAGGCACAGGGTCAGACTGATTTGCATATGGCCATGTCTGAACTGGGGTGGTGTGGAGTGCAAAAAAACTATGGATTTAGGCCCAGATCTCTGTACCTGGGTGAATGTATGACATTGTTCTGCATTCTGTCCATCAACTGTGGTTTTTGCATTTGCCACCCCGAGTGAGATGGGTATGCTCAGACGTGAGTCCCATGCTCTCCACACCACTGGATTCAAGCAAGCCGGGCTGAAGACGGCTGGAATGCCGGAAACCGGTCCTCGGAAGCTTGTTACCGGTCCAGGGAAGGTATGGCTTGGCAGTTCGGGCTGGACTGTTCCCATGAGGCACAGGGTCAGACTGATTTGCATATGGCCATGTTTAAACTGGGGTGGTGTGGAGTGCAAAAAAACGATAGATTTAGGCCCAGATCTCTGTACTGGGGTGAATGTATGACTTTGTTCTGCATTCTGTCCATCAACTGTGGTTTTTGCATTTGTCACCCCTAGTGGGATGGGTATGCTCAGACGTGAGTCCCATGATCTCCACACCACTGGATTCAAGCAAGCCGGGCTGAAGACGCCTGGAATGCCAGAAACCGGTCCTCGGAAGCTTGTTTCCGGTCCAGGGAAGGCATGGCTTGGCAGTTTGGGCTGGACTGTTCCCATGAGGCACAGGGTCAGACTGATTTGCATATGGCCATGTCTGAACTGGGGTGGTGTGGAGTGAAAAAAATGATGGATTTAGGCCCAGATCTCTTTACTTGGGTGAATGTATGACATTGTTCTGCATTCTGTCCATCAACTGTGGTTTTTGCATTTGTCACCCCGAGTGGGATGGGTATGCTCAGACATGAGTCCCATGCTCTCCACACCACTGGATTCAAGCAAGCCAGCCTGAAGACTGCTGGAAAGCCAGAAACCGGTCCTCGGAAACTTGTTTCCGGTCAAGGTAAGGCATGGCTTGGCAGTTCGGGCTGGACTGTTCCCATGAGGCACAGGGTCAGACTGATTTGCATATGGCTATGTCTGAACTGGGGTGGTGTGGAGTGCAAAAAAACGATGGATTAAGGCCCAGATCTCTGTACTGGGGTGAATGTATGACATTGTTCTGCATTCTGTCCATCAACTGTGGGTTTTGCATTTGTCACCCCGTGTGGGATGGGTATGCTCAGACGTGAGTCTCATGCTCTCCACACCACTGGATTCAAGCAAGCCGGGCTGAAGACAGCTGGAATACCAGAAACTGGTCCTCGGGAGCTTGTTTCCGGTCCTGGGAAGGCATGGCTTGGCAGTTCGGGCCGGACTGTTCCCATGAGGCACAGGGTCAGACTGATTTGCATATGGCCATGTCTGAACTGGGGTGGTGTGGAGTGCAAAAAAACTATGGATTTAGGCCCAGATCTCTGTACCTGGGTGAATGTATGACATTGTTCTGCATTCTGTCCATCTACTGTGATTTTTGCATTTGCCACCCCGAGTGAGATGGGTATGCTCAGACGTGAGTCCCATGCTCTCCACACCACTGGATTCAAGCAAGCCGGGCTGAAGACGGCTGGAATGCCGGAAACTGGTCCTCGGAAGCTTGTTACCGGTCCAGGGAAGGTATGGCTTGGCAGTTCGGGCTGGACTGTTCCCATGAGGCACAGGGTCAGACTGATTTGCATATGGCCATGTCTGAACTGGGGTGGTGTGGAGTGCAAAAAAACGATGGATTTAGGCCCAGATCTCTGTACTGGGGTGAATGTATAAAGTTGTTCTGCATTCTGTCCATCAACTGTGGTTTTTGCATTTGTCACCCCGAGTGGGATGGGTATGCTCAGACGTGAGTCCCATGCTCTCCACACCACTGGATTCAAGCAAGCCAGCCTGAAGACTGCTGGAAAGCCAGAAACCGGTCCTCGGAAGCTTGTTTCCGGTCCAGGGAAGGCATGGCTTGGCAGTTCGGGCTGGACTGTTCCCATGAGGCACAGGGTCAGACTGATTTGCATATGGCTATGTCTGAACTGGGGTGGTGTGGAGTGCAAAAAAACGATGGATTAAGGCCCAGATCTCTGTACTGGGGTGAATGTATGACATTGTTCTGCATTCTGTCCATCAACTGTGGTTTTTGCACTTGTCACCCCAAGTGGGATGGGTATGCTCAGACGTGAGTCCCATGCTCCCCACACCACTGGATTCAAGCAAGCCGGGCTGAAGACGGTTGGAATGCCAGAAACCAGTCCTCTGAAGCTTGTTTCCGGTCCAGGGAAGGCATGGCTTGGCAGTTCGGGCTGGACTGTTCCCATGAGGCACAGGGTCAGACTGATTTACATATGGCCATGTCTGAACTGGGGTGGTGTGGAGTGCAAAAAAATGATGGATTTAGGCCCAGATCTCTGTACTGGGGTGAATGTATGACATTGTTCTGCATTCTGTCCATCAACTGTGGGTTTTGCATTTGTCACCCCGTGTGGGATAGGTATGCTCAGACGTGAGTCTCATGCTCTCCACACCACTGGATTCAAGCAAGCCGGGCTGAAGACAGCTGGAATACCAGAAACTGGTCCTCGGAAGCTTGTTTCCGGTCCTGGGAAGGCATGGCTTGGCAGTTCGGGCCGGACTGTTCCCATGAGGCACAGGGTCAGACTGATTTGCATATGGCCATGTCTGAACTGGGGTGGTGTGGAGTGCAAAAAAACTATGGATTTAGGCCCAGATCTCTGTACCTGGGTGAATATATGACATTGTTCTGCATTCTGTCCATCAACTGTGGTTTTTGCATTTGCCACCCCGAGTGAGATGGGTATGCTCAGACGTGAGTCCCATGCTTTCCACACCACTGGATTCAAGCAAGCCGGGCTGAAGACGGCTGGAATGCCGGAAACCGGTCCTCGGAAGCTTGTTACTGGTCCAGGGAAGGTATGGCTTGGCAGTTCGGGCTGGACTGTTCCCATGAGGCACAGGGTCAGACTGATTTGCATATGGCCATGTCTAAACTGGGGTGGTGTGGAGTGCAAAAAAACAATGGATTTAGGCCCAGATCTCTGTACTGGGGTGAATGTATGACTTTGTTCTGCATTCTGTCCATCAACTGTGGTTTTTGCATTTGTCACCCCGAGTGGGATGGGTATGCTCAGACGTGAGTCCCATGTTCTCCACACCACTGGATTCAAGCAAGCCGGGCTGAAGACGGCTGGAATGCCAGAAACCTGTCCTCGGAAGCTTGTTACTGGTCCAGGGAAGGTATGGCTTGGCAGTTCGGGCTGGACTGTTCCCATGAGGCACAGGGTCAGACTGATTTGCATATGGCCATGTCTAAACTGGGGTGGTGTGGAGTGCAAAAAAACAATGGATTTAGGCCCAGATCTCTGTACTGGGGTGAATGTATGACATTGTTCTGCATTCTGTCCATCAACTGTGGTTTTTGCATTTGTCACCCCGAGTGGGATGGGTATGCTCAGACGTGAGTCCCATGCTCTCCACACCACTGGATTCAAGCAAGCCAGCCTGAAGACTGCTGGAAAGCCAGAAACCGGTCCTCGGAAGCTTGTTTCCGGTCCAGGTAAGGCATGGCTTGGCAGTTCGGGCTGGACTGTTCCCATGAGGCACAGGGTCAGACTGATTTGCATATGGCTATGTCTTAACTGGGGTGGTGTGGAGTGCAAAAAAACGATGGATTAAGGCCCAGATCTCTGTACTGGGGTGAATTTATGACATTGTTCTGCATTCTGTCCATCAACTGTGGTTTTTGCACTTGTCACCCCAAGTGGGATGGGTATGCTCAGACGTGAGTCCCAAGCTCCCCACACCACTGGATTCAAGCAAGCCGGGCTGAAGACGGTTGGAATGCCAGAAACCGGTCCTCTGAAGCTTGTTTCCGGTCCAGGGAAGGCATGGCTTGGCAGTTCGGGCTGGACTGTTCCCATGAGGCACAGGGTCAGACTGATTTACATATGGCCATGTCTGAACTGGGGTGGTGTGGAGTGCAAAAAAATGATGGATTTAGGCCCAGATCTCTGTACTGTTCTGCATTCTGTCCATCAACTGTGGGTTTTGCATTTGTCACCCCGTGTGGGATAGGTATGCTCAGACGTGAGTCTCATGCTCTCCACACCACTGGATTCAAGCAAGCCGGGCTGAAGACAGCTGGAATACCAGAAACTGGTCCTCGGAAGCTTGTTTCCGGTCCTGGGAAGGCATGGCTTGGCAGTTCGGGCCGGACTGTTCCCATGAGGCACAGGGTCAGACTGATTTGCATATGGCCATGTCTGAACTGGGGTGGTGTGGAGTGCAAAAAAACTATGGATTTAGGCCCAGATCTCTGTACCTGGGTGAATGTATGACATTGTTCTGCATTCTGTCCATCAACTGTGGTTTTTGCATTTGCCACCCCGAGTGAGATGGGTATGCTCAGACGTGAGTCCCATGCTCTCCACACCACTGGATTCAAGCAAGCCGGGCTGAAGATGGCTGGAATGCCGGAAACCGGTCCTCGGAAGCTTGTTACCGGTCCAGGGAAGGTATGGCTTGGCAGTTCGGGCTGGACTGTTCCCATGAGGCACAGGGTCAGACTGATTTGCATATGGCCATGTTTAAACTGGGGTGGTGTGGAGTGCAAAAAAACGATAGATTTAGGCCCAGATCTCTGTACTGGGGTGAATGTATGACATTGTTCTGCATTCTGTCCATCAACTGTGGTTTTTGCACTTGTCACCCCAAGTGGGATGGGTATGCTCAGACGTGAGTCCCATGCTCCCCACACCACTGGATTCAAGCAAGCCGGGCTGAAGACGGTTGGAATGCCAGAAACCGGTCCTCTGAAGCTTGTTTCCGGTCCAGGGAAGGCATGGCTTGGCAGTTCGGGCTGGACTGTTCCCATGAGGCACAGGGTCAGACTGATTTACATATGGCCATGTCTGAACTGGGGTGGTGTGGAGTGCAAAAAAATGATGGATTTAGGCCCAGATCTCTGTACTGGGGTGAATGTATGACATTGTTCTGCATTCTGTCCATCAACTGTGGGTTTTGCATTTGTCACCCCGTGTGGGATAGGTATGCTCAGACGTGAGTCTCATGCTCTCCACACCACTGGATTCAAGCAAGCCGGGCTGAAGACAGCTGGAATACCAGAAACTGGTCCTCGGAAGCTTGTTTCCGGTCCTGGGAAGGCATGGCTTGGCAGTTCGGGCCGGACTGTTCCCATGAGGCACAGGGTCAGACTGATTTGCATATGGCCATGTCTGAACTGGGGTGGTGTGGAGTGCAAAAAAACTATGGATTTAGGCCCAGATCTCTGTACCTGGGTGAATGTATGACATTGTTCTGCATTCTGTCCATCAACTGTGGTTTTTGCATTTGCCACCCCGAGTGAGATGGGTATGCTCAGACGTGAGTCCCATGCTCTCCACACCACTGGATTCAAGCAAGCCGGGCTGAAGATGGCTGGAATGCCGGAAACCGGTCCTCGGAAGCTTGTTACCGGTCCAGGGAAGGTATGGCTTGGCAGTTCGGGCTGGACTGTTCCCATGAGGCACAGGGTCAGACTGATTTGCATATGGCCATGTTTAAACTGGGGTGGTGTGGAGTGCAAAAAAACGATAGATTTAGGCCCAGATCTCTGTACTGGGGTGAATGTATGACTTTGTTCTGCATTCTGTCCATCAACTGTGGTTTTTGCATTTGTCACCCCTAGTGGGATGGGTATGCTCAGACGTGAGTCCCATGATCTCCACACCACTGGATTCAAGCAAGCCGGGCTGAAGACGGCTGGAATGCCAGAAACCGGTCCTCGGAAGCTTGTTTCCGGTCCAGGGAAGGCATGGCTTGGCAGTTTGGGCTGGACTGTTCCCATGAGGCACAGGGTCAGACTGATTTGCATATGGCCATGTCTGAACTGGGGTGGTGTGGAGTGAAAAAAATGATGGATTTAGGCCCATATCTCTTTACTGGGGTGAATGTATGACATTGTTCTGCATTCTGTCCATCAACTGTGGTTTTTGCATTTGTCACCCCGAGTGGGATGGGTATGCTCAGACGTGAGTCCCATGCTCTCCACACCACTGGATTCAAGCAAGCCAGCCTGAAGACTGCTGGAAAGCCAGAAACCGGTCCTCGGAAGCTTGTTTCCGGTCAAGGTAAGGCATGGCTTGGCAGTTCGGGCTGGACTGTTCCCATGAGGCACAGGGTCAGACTGATTTGCATATGACTATGTCTGAACTGGGGTGGTGTGGAGTGCAAAAAAACGATGGATTAAGGCCCAGATCTCTGTACTGGGGTGAATGTATGACATTGTTCTGCATTCTGTCCATCAACTGTGGTTTTTGCACTTGTCACCCCAAGTGGGATGGGTATGCTCAGACGTGAGTCCCATGCTCCCCACACCACTGGATTCAAGCAAGCCGGGCTGAAGACGGTTGGAATGCCAGAAACCGGTCCTCTGAAGCTTGTTTCCGGTCCAGGGAAGGCATGGCTTGGCAGTTCGGGCTGGACTGTTCCCATGAGGCACAGGGTCAGACTGATTTACATATGGCCATGTCTGAACTGGGGTGGTGTGGAGTGCAAAAAAATGATGGATTTAGGCCCAGATCTCTGTACTGGGGTGAATGTATGACATTGTTCTGCATTCTGTCCATCAACTGTGGGTTTTGCATTTGTCACCCCGTGTGGGATGGGTATGCTCAGACGTGAGTCTCATGCTCTCCACACCACTGGATTCAAGCAAGCCGGGCTGAAGACAGCTGGAATACCAGAAACTGGTCCTCGGAAGCTTGTTTCCGGTCCTGGGAAGGCATGGCTTGGCAGTTCGGGCCGGACTGTTCCCATGAGGAACAGGGTCAGACTGATTTGCATATGGCCATGTCTGAACTGGGGTGGTGTGGAGTGCAAAAAAACTATGGATTTAGGCCCAGATCTCTGTACCTGGGTGAATGTATGACATTGTTCTGCATTCTGTCCATCTACTGTGGTTTTTGCATTTGCCACCCCGAGTGAGATGGGTATGCTCAGACATGAGTCCCATGCTCTCCACACCACTGGATTCAAGCAAGCCGGGCTGAAGACGGCTGGAATGCCGGAAACCGGTCCTCGGAAGCTTGTTACCGGTCCAGGGAAGGTATGGCTTGGCAGTTCGGGCTGGACTGTTCCCATGAGGCACAGGGTCAGACTGATTTGCATATGGCAATGTCTGAACTGGGGTGGTGTGGAGTGCAAAAAAACGATGGATTTAGGCCCAGATCTCTGTACTGGGGTGAATGTATGACATTGTTCTGCATTCTGTCCATCAACTGTGGGTTTTGCATTTGTCACCCCGTGTGGGATGGGTATGCTCAGACGTGAGTCTCATGCTCTCCACACCACTGGATTCAAGCAAGCCGGGCTGAAGACAGCTGGAATACCAGAAACTGGTCCTCGGAAGCTTGTTTCCGGTCCTGGGAAGGCATGGCTTGGCAGTTCGGGCCGGACTGTTCCCATGAGGAACAGGGTCAGACTGATTTGCATATGGCCATGTCTGAACTGGGGTGGTGTGGAGTGCAAAAAAACTATGGATTTAGGCCCAGATCTCTGTACCTGGGTGAATGTATGACATTGTTCTGCATTCTGTCCATCTACTGTGGTTTTTGCATTTGCCACCCCGAGTGAGATGGGTATGCTCAGACATGAGTCCCATGCTCTCCACACCACTGGATTCAAGCAAGCCGGGCTGAAGACGGCTGGAATGCCAGAAACCGGTCCTCGGAAGCTTGTTTCCGGTCCAGGGAAGGCATGGCTTGGCAGTTTGGGCTGGACTGTTCCCATGAGGCACAGGGTCAGACTGATTTGCATATGGCCATGTCTGAACTGGGGTGGTGTGGAGTGAAAAAAATGATGGATTTAGGCCCATATCTCTTTACTGGGGTGAATGTATGACATTGTTCTGCATTCTGTCCATCAACTGTGGTTTTTGCATTTGTCACCCCTAGTGGGATGGGTATGCTCAGACGTGAGTCCCATGATCTCCACACCACTGGATTCAAGCAAGCCGGGCTGAAGACGGCTGGAATGCCAGAAACCGGTCCTCGGAAGCTTGTTTCCGGTCCAGGGAAGGCATGGCTTGGCAGTTTGGGCTGGACTGTTCCCATGAGGCACAGGGTCAGACTGATTTGCATATGGCCATGTCTGAACTGGGGTGGTGTGGAGTGAAAAAAATGATGGATTTAGGCCCATATCTCTTTACTGGGGTGAATGTATGACATTGTTCTGCATTCTGTCCATCAACTGTGGTTTTTGCATTTGTCACCCCGAGTGGGATGGGTATGCTCAGACGTGAGTCCCATGCTCTCCACACCACTGGATTCAAGCAAGCCAGCCTGAAGACTGCTGGAAAGCCAGAAACCGGTCCTCGGAAGCTTGTTTCCGGTCAAGGTAAGGCATGGCTTGGCAGTTCGGGCTGGACTGTTCCCATGAGGCACAGGGTCAGACTGATTTGCATATGACTATGTCTGAACTGGGGTGGTGTGGAGTGCAAAAAAACGATGGATTAAGGCCCAGATCTCTGTACTGGGGTGAATGTATGACATTGTTCTGCATTCTGTCCATCAACTGTGGTTTTTGCACTTGTCACCCCAAGTGGGATGGGTATGCTCAGACGTGAGTCCCATGCTCCCCACACCACTGGATTCAAGCAAGCCGGGCTGAAGACGGTTGGAATGCCAGAAACCGGTCCTCTGAAGCTTGTTTCCGGTCCAGGGAAGGCATGGCTTGGCAGTTCGGGCTGGACTGTTCCCATGAGGCACAGGGTCAGACTGATTTACATATGGCCATGTCTGAACTGGGGTGGTGTGGAGTGCAAAAAAATGATGGATTTAGGCCCAGATCTCTGTACTGGGGTGAATGTATGACATTGTTCTGCATTCTGTCCATCAACTGTGGGTTTTGCATTTGTCACCCCGTGTGGGATGGGTATGCTCAGACGTGAGTCTCATGCTCTCCACACCACTGGATTCAAGCAAGCCGGGCTGAAGACAGCTGGAATACCAGAAACTGGTCCTCGGAAGCTTGTTTCCGGTCCTGGGAAGGCATGGCTTGGCAGTTCGGGCCGGACTGTTCCCATGAGGAACAGGGTCAGACTGATTTGCATATGGCCATGTCTGAACTGGGGTGGTGTGGAGTGCAAAAAAACTATGGATTTAGGCCCAGATCTCTGTACCTGGGTGAATGTATGACATTGTTCTGCATTCTGTCCATCTACTGTGGTTTTTGCATTTGCCACCCCGAGTGAGATGGGTATGCTCAGACATGAGTCCCATGCTCTCCACACCACTGGATTCAAGCAAGCCGGGCTGAAGACGGCTGGAATGCCGGAAACCGGTCCTCGGAAGCTTGTTACCGGTCCAGGGAAGGTATGGCTTGGCAGTTCGGGCTGGACTGTTCCCATGAGGCACAGGGTCAGACTGATTTGCATATGGCAATGTCTGAACTGGGGTGGTGTGGAGTGCAAAAAAACGATGGATTTAGGCCCAGATCTCTGTACTGGGGTGAATGTATGACATTGTTCTGCATTCTGTCCATCAACTGTGGGTTTTGCATTTGTCACCCCGTGTGGGATGGGTATGCTCAGACGTGAGTCTCATGCTCTCCACACCACTGGATTCAAGCAAGCCGGGCTGAAGACAGCTGGAATACCAGAAACTGGTCCTCGGAAGCTTGTTTCCGGTCCTGGGAAGGCATGGCTTGGCAGTTCGGGCCGGACTGTTCCCATGAGGAACAGGGTCAGACTGATTTGCATATGGCCATGTCTGAACTGGGGTGGTGTGGAGTGCAAAAAAACTATGGATTTAGGCCCAGATCTCTGTACCTGGGTGAATGTATGACATTGTTCTGCATTCTGTCCATCTACTGTGGTTTTTGCATTTGCCACCCCGAGTGAGATGGGTATGCTCAGACATGAGTCCCATGCTCTCCACACCACTGGATTCAAGCAAGCCGGGCTGAAGACGGCTGGAATGCCAGAAACCGGTCCTCGGAAGCTTGTTTCCGGTCCAGGGAAGGCATGGCTTGGCAGTTTGGGCTGGACTGTTCCCATGAGGCACAGGGTCAGACTGATTTGCATATGGCCATGTCTGAACTGGGGTGGTGTGGAGTGAAAAAAATGATGGATTTAGGCCCATATCTCTTTACTGGGGTGAATGTATGACATTGTTCTGCATTCTGTCCATCAACTGTGGTTTTTGCATTTGTCACCCCGAGTGGGATGGGTATGCTCAGACGTGAGTCCCATGCTCTCCACACCACTGGATTCAAGCAAGCCAGCCTGAAGACTGCTGGAAAGCCAGAAACCGGTCCTCGGAAGCTTGTTTCCGGTCAAGGTAAGGCATGGCTTGGCAGTTCGGGCTGGACTGTTCCCATGAGGCACAGGGTCAGACTGATTTGCATATGACTATGTCTGAACTGGGGTGGTGTGGAGTGCAAAAAAACGATGGATTAAGGCCCAGATCTCTGTACTGGGGTGAATGTATGACATTGTTCTGCATTCTGTCCATCAACTGTGGTTTTTGCACTTGTCACCCCAAGTGGGATGGGTATGCTCAGACGTGAGTCCCATGCTCCCCACACCACTGGATTCAAGCAAGCCGGGCTGAAGACGGTTGGAATGCCAGAAACCGGTCCTCTGAAGCTTGTTTCCGGTCCAGGGAAGGCATGGCTTGGCAGTTCGGGCTGGACTGTTCCCATGAGGCACAGGGTCAGACTGATTTACATATGGCCATGTCTGAACTGGGGTGGTGTGGAGTGCAAAAAAATGATGGATTTAGGCCCAGATCTCTGTACTGGGGTGAATGTATGACATTGTTCTGCATTCTGTCCATCAACTGTGGGTTTTGCATTTGTCACCCCGTGTGGGATGGGTATGCTCAGACGTGAGTCTCATGCTCTCCACACCACTGGATTCAAGCAAGCCGGGCTGAAGACAGCTGGAATACCAGAAACTGGTCCTCGGAAGCTTGTTTCCGGTCCTGGGAAGGCATGGCTTGGCAGTTCGGGCCGGACTGTTCCCATGAGGAACAGGGTCAGACTGATTTGCATATGGCCATGTCTGAACTGGGGTGGTGTGGAGTGCAAAAAAACTATGGATTTAGGCCCAGATCTCTGTACCTGGGTGAATGTATGACATTGTTCTGCATTCTGTCCATCTACTGTGGTTTTTGCATTTGCCACCCCGAGTGAGATGGGTATGCTCAGACATGAGTCCCATGCTCTCCACACCACTGGATTCAAGCAAGCCGGGCTGAAGACGGCTGGAATGCCGGAAACCGGTCCTCGGAAGCTTGTTACCGGTCCAGGGAAGGTATGGCTTGGCAGTTCGGGCTGGACTGTTCCCATGAGGCACAGGGTCAGACTGATTTGCATATGGCAATGTCTGAACTGGGGTGGTGTGGAGTGCAAAAAAACGATGGATTTAGGCCCAGATCTCTGTACTGGGGTGAATGTATAACGTTGTTCTGCATTCTGTCCATCAACTGTGGTTTTTGCATTTGTCACCCCGAGTGGGATGGGTATGCTCAGACGTGAGTCCCATGCTCTCCACACCACTGGATTCAAGCAAGCCAGCCTGAAGACTGCTGGAAAGCCAGAAACCGGTCCTCGGAAGCTTGTTTCCGGTCCAGGGAAGGCATGGCTTGGCAGTTCGGGCTGGACTGTTCCCATGAGGCACAGGGTCAGACTGATTTGCATATGGCTATGTCTGAACTGGGGTGGTGTGGAGTGCAAAAAAACGATGGATTAAGGCCCAGATCTCTGTACTGGGGTGAATGTATGACATTGTTCTGCATTCTGTCCATCAACTGTGGTTTTTGCACTTGTCACCCCAAGTGGGATGGGTATGCTCAGACGTGAGTCCCATGCTCCCCACACCACTGGATTCAAGCAAGCCGGGCTGAAGACGGTTGGAATACCAGAAACCAGTCCTCTGAAGCTTGTTTCCGGTCCAGGGAAGGCATGGCTTGGCAGTTCGGGCTGGACTGTTCCCATGAGGCACAGGGTCAGACTGATTTACATATGGCCATGTCTGAACTGGGGTGGTGTGGAGTGCACAAAAAATGATGGATTTAGGCCCAGATCTCTGTACTGGGGTGAATGTATGACATTGTTCTGCATTATGTCCATCAACTGTGGGTTTTGCATTTGTCACCCCGTGTGGGATAGGTATGCTCAGACGTGAGTCTCATGCTCTCCACACCACTGGATTCAAGCAAGCCGGGCTGAAGACAGCTGGAATACCAGAAACTGGTCCTCGAAAGCTTGTTTCCGGTCCTGGGAAGGCATGGCTTGGCAGTTCGGGCCGGACTGTTCCCATGAGGCACAGGGTCAGACTGATTTGCATATGGCCATGTCTGAACTGGGGTGGTGTGGAGTGCAAAAAAACTATGGATTTAGGCCCAGATCTCTGTACCTGGGTGAATGTATGACATTGTTCTGCATTCTGTCCATCAACTGTGGTTTTTGCATTTGCCACCCCGAGTGAGATGGGTATGCTCAGACGTGAGTCCCATGCTCTCCACACCACTGGATTCAAGCAAACCGGGCTGAAGACGGCTGGAATGCCGAAAACCGGTCCTCGGAAGCTTGTTACCGGTCCAGGGAAGGTATGGCTTGGCAGTTCGGGCTGGACTGTTCCCATGAGGCACAGGGTCAGACTGATTTGCATATGGCCATGTCTAAACTGGGGTGGTGTGGAGTGCAAAAAAACTATGGATTTAGGCCCAGATCTCTGTACTGGGGTGAATGTATGACTTTGTTCTGCATTCTGTTCATCAACTGTGGTTTTTGCATTTGTCACCCCGAGTGGGATGGGTATGCTCAGACGTGAGTCCCATGTTCTCCACACCACTGGATTCAAGCAAGCTGGGCTGAAGACGGCTGGAATGCCAGAAACCGGTCCTCGGAAGCTTGTTTCCGGTCCAGGGAAGGCATGGCTTGGCAGTTTGGGCTGGACTGTTCCCATGAGGCACAGGGTCAGACTGATTTGCATATGGCCATGTCTGAACTGGGGTGGTGTGGAGTGAAAAAAAAGATGGATTTAGGCCCAGATCTCTTTACTGGGGTGAATGTATGACATTGTTCTGCATTCTGTCCATCAACTGTGGTTTTTGCATTTGTCACCCCGAGTGGGATGGGTATGCTCAGACGTGAGTCCCATGCTCTCCACACCACTGGATTCAAGCAAGCCAGCCTGAAGACTGCTGGAAAGCCAGAAACCGGTCCTCGGAAGCTTGTTTCCGGTCCAGGTAAGGCATGGCTTGGCAGTTCGGGCTGGACTGTTCCCATGAGGCACAGGGTCAGACTGATTTGCATATGGCTATGTCTTAACTGGGGTGGTGTGGAGTGCAAAAAAACGATGGATTAAGGCCCAGATCTCTGTACTGGGGTGAATGTATGACATTGTTCTGCATTCTGTCCATCAACTGTGGTTTTTGCACTTGTCACCCCAAGTGGGATGGGTATGCTCAGACGTGAGTCCCATGCTCCCCACACCACTGGATTCAAGCAAGCCGGGCTGAAGACGGTTGGAATGCCAGAAACCGGTCCTCTGAAGCTTGTTTCCGGTCCAGGGAAGGCATGGCTTGGCAGTTCAGGGTGGACTGTTCCCATGAGGCACAGGGTCAGACTGATTTACCTATGGCCATGTCTGAACTGGGGTGGTGTGGAGTGCAAAAAAATGATGGATTTAGGCCCAGATCTCTGTACTGGGGTGAATGTATGACATTGTTCTGCATTCTGTCCTTCAACTGTGGGTTTTGCATTTGTCACCCCGTGTGGGATGGGTATGCTCAGGCGTGAGTCTCATGCTCTCCACACCACTGGATTCAAGCAAGCCGGGCTGAAGACAGCTGGAATACCAGAAACTGGTCCTCGGAAGCTTGTTTCCGGTCCTGGGAAGGCATTGCTTGGCAGTTTGGGCCGGACTGTTCCCATGAGGCACAGGGTCAGACTGATTTGCATATGGCCATGTCTGAACTGGGGTGGTGTGGAGTGCAAAAAAACTATGGATTTAGGCCCAGATCTCTGTACCTGGGTGAATGTATGACATTGTTCTGCATTCTGTCCATCAACTGTGATTTTTGCATTTGCCACCCCGAGTGAGATGGGTATGCTCAGACGTGAGTCCCATGCTCTCCACACCACTGGATTCAAGCAAGCCGGGCTGAAGACGGCTGGAATGCCGGAAACCGGTCCTCGGAAGCTTGTTACCGGTCCAGGGAAGGTATGGCTTGGCAGTTCGGGCTGGACTGTTCCCATGAGGCACAGGGTCAGACTGATTTGCATATGGCCATGTCTGAACTGGGGTGGTGTGGAGTGCAAAAAAACGATGGATTTAGGCCCAGATCTCTGTACTGGGGTGAATGTATAACGTTGTTCTGCATTCTGTCCATCAACTGTGGTTTTTGCATTTGTCACCCCGAGTGGGATGGGTATGCTCAGACGGGAGTCCCATGTTCTCCACACCACTGGATTCAAGCAAGCCGGGCTGAAGACGGCTGGAATGCCAGAAACCGGTCCTCGGAAGCTTGTTTCCGGTCCAGGGAAGGCATGGCTTGGCAGTTTGGGCTGGACTGCTCCCATGAGGCACAGGGTCAGACTGATTTGCATATGGCCATGTCTGAACTGGGGTGGTGTGGAGTGAAAAAAAAGATGGATTTAGGCCCAGATCTCTTTACTGGGGTGAATATATGACATTGTTCTGCATTCTGTCCATCAACTGTGGTTTTTGCATTTGTCACCCCGAGTGGGATGGGTACGCTCAGACGTGAGTCCCATGCTCTCCACACCACTGGATTCAACCAAACCAGCCTGAAGACTGCTGGAAAGCCAGAAACCGGTCCTCGGAAGCTTGTTTCCAGTCCGGGGAAGGCACGGCTTGGCAGTTCGGGCTGGACTGTTCCCATGAGGCACAGGGTCAGACTGATTTGCATATGGCTATTTCTGAACAGGGGTGGTGTGGAGTGCAAAAAAACGATGGATTAAGGCCCCGATCTCTGTACTGGGGTGAATGTATGACATTGTTCTGCATTCTGTCCATCAACTGTGGTTTTTGCACTTGTCACCCCAAGTGGGATGGGTATGCTCAGACGTGAGTCCCATGCTCCCCACACCACTGGATTCAAGCAAGCCGGGCTGAAGACGGCTGGATTGCCAGAAACCGGTCCTCTGAAGCTTGTTTCCGGTCCAGGGAAGGCATGGCTTGGCAGTTCGGGCTGGACTGTTCCCATGAGGCACAGGGTCAGACTGATTTACATATGGCCATGTCTGAACTGGGGTGGTGTGGAGTGCAAAAAAATGATGGATTTAGGCCCAGATCTGTGTACTGGGGTGAATGTATGACATTGTTCTGCATTCTGTCCATCAACTGTGGGTTTTGCATTTGTCACCCCGAGTGGGATGGGTATGCTCAGACGTGAGTCTCATGCTCTCCACACCACTGGATTCAAGCAAGCCGGGCTGAAGACAGCTGGGATGCCAGAAACTGGTCCTCGGAAGCTTGTTTCCGGTCCTGGGAAGGCATGGCTTGGCAGTTCAGGTCAGACTGTTCCCATGAGGCACAGGGTCAGACTGATTTGCATATGGCCATTTCTGAACTGGGGTGGTGTGGAGTGCAAAAAAACGATGGATTTAGGCCTATATCTCTGTACCTGGGTGAATGTATGACATTGTTCTGCATTCTGTCCATCAACTGTGGTTTTTGCATTTGCCACCCCGAGTGAGATGGGTATGCTCAGACGTGAGTCCCATGCTCTCCACACCACTGGATTCAAGCAAGCCGGGCTGAAGACGGCTGGAATGCCAGAAACCGGTCCTCGGAAGCTTGTTTCCGGTCCAGGGATGCATGGCTTGGCAGTTCAGGCTGGGCTGTTCCCATGAGGCACAGGGTCAGACTGATTTGCATATGGCTATGTCTGAACTGGGGTGGTGTGGAGTGCAAAAAAACGATGGATTTAGGCCTAGATCTCTGTACTTGGGTGAATGTATGACATTGTTCTGCATTCTGTCCCAACTGTGGTTTTTGCATTTGTCACCCCGAGTGGGATGGGTTTGCTCAGACGTGAGTCCCATTTTCTCCACACCACTGGATTCAAGCAAGCCGGGCTGAAGACGGCTGGAATGCCAGAAACCGTTCCTCAGAAGCTTGTTTCCGGTCCAGGGAAGGCATGGCTTGGCAGTTTGGGCTGGACTGTTCCCATGAGGCACAGGGTCAGACTGATTTGCATATGGCCATGTCTGAACTGGGGTGGTGTGGAGTGAAAAAAAACGATGGATTTTGGCCCAGATCTCTTTACTGGGGTGAATGTATGACATTGTTCTGCATTCTGTCCATCAACTGTGGTTTTTGCATTTGTCACCCCGAGTGGGATGGGTATGCTCAGACGTGAGTCCCATGCTCTCCACACCACTGGATTCAAGCAAGCCGGGCTCAAGATGGCTGGAATGCCAGAAACTGGTCCTCGGAAGCTTGTTTCCGGTCCAGGGAAGGCATGGCTTGGCTTTTCGGGCTGGACTGTTCCCATGAGGCACAGGTTCAGACTGATTTACATATGGCCATGTCTGAACTGGGGTGGTGTGGAGTGCAAAAAAACGATGGATTTAGGCCCAGATCTCTGTACTGGGGTGAATGTATGACATTGTTCTGCATTCTGTCCATCAACTGTGGTTTTTGCACTTGTCACCCTGAGTGGGATGGGTATGCTCAGACGTGAGTCCCATGCTCCCCACACCACTGGATTCAAGCAAGCCGGGCTGAAGACGCCTGGAATGCCAGAAACCGGTTCTCTGAAGCTTGTTTCCGGTCCAGGGAAGGCATGGCTTGGCAGTTCGGGCTGGACTGTTCCCATGAGGCACAGGGTCAGACTGATTTACATATGGCCATGTCTGAACTGGGGTGGTGTGGAGTACAAAAAAAGATGTATTTAGGCACAGATCTCTGTACTGGGGTGAATGTATGACATTGTTCTGCATTCTGTCCATCAACTGTGGGTTTTGCATTTGTCACCCGAGTGGGATGGGTATGCTCAGACGTGAGTCCCATGCTCTCCACACCACTGGATTCAAGCAAGCCGGGCTGAAGATGGCTGGAATGCCAGAAACCGGTCCTCGGAAGATTGTTTCCGGTCCAGGGAAGGCATGGCTTGGCAGTTCGGGCTGGACTGTTCCCATGAGGCACAGGGTCAGACTGATTTGCATATGGCCATTTCTGAACTGGGGTGGTGTGAAGTGCAAAAAACGATGGATTTAGGCCCAGATCTCTGTACTGGGGTGAATGTATTACATTGTTCTGCATTCTGTCCATCAACTGTGGTTTTTGCATTTGTCACCCCGAGTGTGATGGGTATGCTCAGACATGAGTCCCATGCTCTCCACACCACTGGATTCAAGCAAGCCGGGCAGAAGACGGCTGGAATGCCATAAACCGGTCCTCGGAAGCTTGTTTCCGGTCCAGGGAAGGCAAGGCTTGGCAGTTCGGGCTGGACTGTTCCTATGAGGCACAGGGTCAGACTGTTTTGCATATGGCCATGTCTGAACTGGTGTGGTGTGGAGTGCAAAAAAACGATGGATTTAGGCCCAGATCTCTGTACTGGGGTGAATGTATGACATTGTTCTGCATTCTGTCCATCAACTGTGGTTTTTGCATTAG
>NW_028246351.1:0-64344 GCF_964263255.1 Lissotriton vulgaris
TACCTACTGGCGATCTATATATATATAGAGAAGATATATATATATATATATATATATATATATATATATATATATATATATATATATATATATATATATATGTATATATGTATATATATATGTATATATATGTATATATATATATATATATGTATATATATATGTATATATATGTATATATATGTATATATATGTATATATATATATATATATATATATATATATATATATATATATATATATATATATATATATATATATATATATATATATATATATATATATATATATATATATATATTACCTACTGGTGGTCGCCAGTGGGTAGTTATAGTTAGGATTTGTTTCAATGTTAAATCTCAAAATTCTATTTGGAATAACTTTTGCGCCTGTTGTCGAATCTGCCTGAAAATTTCCTCAAAATGGCCTCGTCGAGCTCCGGTCCTTCCCTGAAAGTTTGGGGGGGATGCGTCAAGCAGGGGCCGAGATAAAAGGGGGGTCCCAAAACGCGTTTTCCCCATGTTAATTTCCATAGGGCGGTCGACCTCACTGTTAGCCCGAACGGCTGAATGGATTTACACCAAACTTGGCAAAATTGTAGGGACTGGTAGCCCGATGTGCCTTTGCTATGTCTCAAGATATGTGCTCCAGTGGATTTTGAGTAATTTAGGTTAAAAAAAATATATATATCTATAGGCGAGCCCCGGTACGCGCACCGGGGAGCGCACCGGGCGTGCTACGCGACTTGCGCACGGAAAGCTGATTGGCTCACGGGTGTCTGTAAACATTCGAAACAGTCCGGAGCGGCCGCCATCTTGTGTCTCGGTAGGATCGAGACACAAGAGGTGGCATACAAAAAAGGGAGAAATGACTATAAGGGGGCAGGGTAGACCCCCCCCCCTGACCCGCTAGGTTTGATGCGGGGGCTAAAATAGGGTCCCGCGGGGCATTTAAAAAAAAAATCCATTTGCGCGGGGGGAGCGCCCGGTACGCGCACTGGGGAGCGAAGCATGGGGAAAATCCAGGGCCTTATTTATGAAGGCCTTGCGACAGTTTTGCGTCGCCTGTGCGTCACTTTTTGTGACGCACCAGCGGTGTGAAAAATGCGCCTCGTTTCGCTATATTTAAAAAGTGACGCATCTAGGTAGATGGGTCACTTTTTAAAACCCTGCGCCACATTATACCTGCGTCAGGTATAATGTATGCAGAGGGGGCGTTCCCCCACAAAAAGCCTCGTAATAGTGACGCAGTGAAATCTATGAGATTTCACTGCGTCACTTTTAGGACGCTGTTGCGTCAAAATCTTGCGCCTGCCTCACAGCAGGCGTAAGACTGACGCAAGACCTTTCACATGGGGCTTTCCCCATGTGAAAGGACGCATTACTGGAGTTGCGTCACTTTTGTGACACACTCCAGCACTGCGTCACTTTTGCGCTTACAGATACGTCAGAAATACTGACGTATCTGTAACTCCTTGCGACATGATTCGTCATACATTAAATATGACACATCAGGAATGTCGTAAGGAGTGCGCACAGAAAAGTGACGCATCGCTGTTTTCACGCAGCGATGCGTCACTTTTCAGAAATTAGGCACCCAGTTTATTCACTGTGTCACCTCTACGACCCTTTCTTGCGTCAATACGTCCCTTTTGCATACATTACACCTGACGTAGGAATAATGTGGCGCAGGGGCTTATAAAGTGACGTAACTAACTAGATGCGTCACTTTGTAAATATGACTGAATAAGGTGCATTTTTTACAGCAGTGGTGCGTCACAAAAAGTGACGCTCCGGTGGAGTTAAAGTGACGCATGGCCTCATAAATGAGTCCTTCAGTCTTCTACTCATGCGTCATATTAAATTTATGACGTATTATGTTGGAAGTTCTTTTAGATACGTTAGTATTTCAGACGTATCTGTAAGCGCAAAAGTGAAGCATTGCTGGAGTGTGTCACAAAAATGAAGCTACTCCAGCAATGCATCCTTTCACATGGGGCCAAGCCCCATGTGAAAGGGCCTGCACGCCTGCTGTGAAACAGGTGTAATATTTGGAAGCAACAGCGTCATAAAAGTGACACAGTGATATGTCATAGATTTCACTGCATCACTTCTACGACCCTTTCTTGCGTCAATACGTCCCTTTTGCATACATTACACCTGACGTAGGAATAATGTGGCGCAGGGGCTTACAAAGTGACGCAACTACCTAGATGCGTCACTTTGTAAATTTGACTGAATAAGGTGCATTTTTTACAGCACTGGTGCGTCACAAAAAGTAACGCTCTGGTGGTGTTAAAGTGAGGCATGGCTGAATAAATGAGTCCTTCAGTCTTCTACTCATGCGTCATATTAATTTTATGACATATTATGTTGGAAGTTCTTACAGATACGTCAGTATTTTAGACGTATCTGTTAGCGCAAAAGTGATGCATTGCTGGAGTGTGTCTCAAAAATGAAGCAACTCCAGCAATGTATCCTTTCACATGGGGCCATGCCACATGTGAAAGGGCCTGCACGCCTGCTGTGAACCAGGCGTAAGATTTGGACGCAACAGTGTCATAAAAGTGACGCAGTGATATCTCATAGATTTCACTGCGTCACCTCTACGACCCTTTCTTGCGTCAATACGTCCCTTTTGCATACATTACACCTGACGTAGGAATAATGTGGCGCAGGGGCTTACAAAGTGACGCATATACCTAGATGCGCCACTTTGTAAATATGACTAAATAAGGTGCATTTTTTACTGGATTGATGCGTCACAAAAAGTGACGCTCCGGTGGCGTTAAAGTGACGCATCGCTTCATAAATGAGGCCTTCAGCCTTCAACTCCAGCAATGCATCTTTTCTTACCCTTCCACACCCCCGTTCCTTTTCAACATTTTCTTTGAATATCAACATTCCCCATATTCACTCTTCTTCTCCTTACTTTCCTTCCCAACACTCACCTTCTTTCAGTCAAGTCAAGTCAAGTCAAAAGGTATGTTTATTATGACCTTAGTCATTTAAACAGGTGCAAGAGAGTATCAAAAAATAAAATATTCACATCAAGACCTTTAAAACATTATAACATTAAAATTAATCCAATATAAGTTAAAACTCTTACACACACTTCTTCCTTTGCCGACAACCATAAAATTGCATTTTGATTTAGCATTCTGCATTTATGAATAAAACCCATTCTACTCCCTTCTGCTAGACTAATTTCATTAAATTAAAATACTTTAAAATCTACATATTATTCCCGATTTCTTAGATCACTCAGTGCTGCTTTTATGTATTTCCCAAGAGCAATCACAATATCGATGGTGGGTATTTCAGTTAATAAGTTAGCTGCCTGCGCTCTAGAGCTTATAGCATATTTTAGGAACACGGGTCGTAACCACCGTTTCCGCTGTTCCAGTAATGACAGGCAATCGAGAAGGATGTGTACCAGATCTCCTTTGCACCCCAAATTACACTTACAACATCCATTTTGATCTAACAATTTCATTTTCAGATCTTTATTTGTTAACAATGGATTTATACCAACCCTCAGCCTTAAGATCTCCTGCCTAAGGCCGCGGTTAGGTAGGATGTCTAGGTAAGGGAACCAGTTTTCATTTATCCAAGCGCCCATCATATGTGTTATTGATTTCTTTTTCACTAAATATTCCATATCGGTCATTCTCGATATTTCCTTCCCCTTTAATTTCAACTCACTCCTAGTACAGAGGAGTTGATGTGTTTCCTGGTTCACCTCTACCTTTAATCTTTTACAAATTTGGGTAACTCTTTCACTACACATTTTTGCCCATTTTAGATTACTCGATAGGATTTCCTTCTTGCACCATTGTGCTACTTTTTGTCCCTCTGGGTCTTCCAGTCGTTTCCAGAGTCTGAGTATTGCCATTTGAGTTAGTATCTCCCAAGACTTTGTGCCTATTTCCCTTCTTATGGCTTGCACCATAGCAGATTGTGGGAGAGAGAGGAGTCCTTTGAGGCATTGTCCCAGACTCCCTTACTGCTCAAATAAAGGATTTCTGCCCCATACAGAACTTGGGGGGGGTATCATTGCCTCAAAGGCCCTTAGCATTGGTCTGTGCGACATCTCTCCATAATCCCTATTAAACATTTTTAAGCCGCATATCGATGTGTGTGCTTTGGCTTTTTGTGTATCCAAATGCGTATCCCATTTTAGTCTCTTGTCAAACCATATACCTAGGTAGCGATACTCATTAACCGTCCCCAGTTTAAGCTCACCTAGGTACCAATTGAATCTGCTTATTTTTTTCCCAAAGCAAAGGACTTTAGTTTTATCTAGGTTGACAGTTAGAAATTTACTAACACAGTATGCGTTGAAGGCATTAAGCTTTCGTTGGAGGCCTATCTCTGTCTGGTCTACTATAACCAAATCGTCAGCATATAATAGGCAGGACACCTTGTTTCTGTCCATTCTAGGACTTGCGCTACCCTCGACCTCTAGATGGGCCGGTGTAAAGTGCATGTAAGTGTATTTATTTAAATAGTTACATGGCACGCTGCGGCGCGCTCATGTATTCTCTTCTGTTTATGCTGCATCATCTGCCTTGTGTTCCAACATGCTGCACGCACTTCTGAAGAGAATGTTTCTCTTCAAAGGTGCGTCCCTCGTGTCATGCTGGACACAGTTATGTTTTAACTGTGCATGAGTCAGTTTTACCTTGGACCTGTTCCTGGCAAGATGCGCTCCTGTGATCTGCTGTCCTAACTACAAATAAACTATTATTCAATAGTTTCAACTGCTTCCTGCTCATTACCTTTCTACTTTACATATTGGCGACAAGGACTACGGCGATCCCGGCAATTCCGACAGCATTTCACCACTTTTGCGCATTCCTGTTAAAAATACCTGTATTTAACTCTGCGCTTCGCTTCAAAACCTTCATGCTCGTTTACTGAGACCGAAAACCTCGTCATCGTACTACGCTGCAGTGAGTTTCTGGGAATTTATTCACTTTTCTCACTTCTGGCAGCTCACTGGTTGATTCCTCGAGCGCTCCTTGACGCGCATGACGTCATTTTGCCTACATCATCACGTTCACGCTCTGGCGGCCATTTTAATTCACTCGTTTCCATGACAACATTTCACCGAGTGATTTTCGAGTGTGGTTTTCTCAGTTTCCAACAGCGAGCGCACCGATTTGGAAAGGTATTTATTTGAAAAGACTTAAGGATTTTATACATTTATTTCATTTACATTATATACTGTACTAACAATTTTTAAAAGACTTTTATAAAGCTTCCTATTATTTTTATTTAACATTATGGCCACTAGTCAACAAATTGTGTACTTGAATCATTTTTTACCTAACCCTGGTAAGCCTAAAGAGTCATGGAAGTTTTGGTTCATTAGTTTTGAAAATTACTTGGTGGCAATTGGAGCAGATGAATACTCTGCAAAAAGGAAGCTGGCTATTTTATATAGCCATTTGGGAACTGCAGGAAAGGAGATTTTCAACAATCTTCCATTGTCTGTACCTCCATCAGGAGATGGAGAAGGATGGAATGTTTTCACAGACGCAGTCTTAAGATTGAATAAGAAATTTATTGATCAGCCCAGTGTTATGATGGAACGTTTCAACTTCATGAAAAGGAAACAACATCAAGATGAGTCTGTGGAAGACTTCATCTCTGTTTTGAGAAATTTGGCTGCGGAATGTAATTTTGGAGCATATCTAGACACTGTTCTTAGGGACCACTTTGTCTACAACTGCTATCACAAAAAGATTCAGGAGAGGATTTTGAGTTGTCGTGACCCCACTTTAAATGAAGTGTTAGATATGGCCAAGAGCGTAGAAAGGTCGATTGTCTCTTCGAGATGCATCACTGATGGAAATCTCCTTCAACATGAAAAGGATGTACAAATTAACGCTGTTCTTCAAAAGAACTCATCATTTAAACCTTTTCAAAAGAAGTTTAATTCTTATTGCTTTAGGTGTGGGTCAAAAAGTCACCTTAGTAACAGCCCCACATGTCCTGCATTGGGTAAAAAGTGTACTTTTTGTAGCAAAATTGGTCACTTTAATATTGTTTGCAGAAACAGGAAAGCAGTTAGAATCAATAATCTTTCTTCTGTTGAAGATCCTCATGTAAATGTCTCTAACGTTGACATGTCTTTCTTGCAATCTCCATTTGATGATCTTCACATTAACTCAATTCAAAATGTTGATTCTAACCTGTCTATCCCTGAAAGGAAAATTCTCTCCATTGATTTAGTTGAGCTTGATCACCACACTACACGTGTCAAAGACCCCACTTGCTGTGTAATTGTTGATGATGTAAAATTGGATATGATGGCAGATTCGGGGGCACCCGTTACCATCATCTCTAATACTTTATTTGATGAAATCTGGAGTAAGAGTGTAACTTTATCTCCTCTTGACATCATTCCCAAAGCCTATAATGGGAAAAGTATTAATATGTTAGGATATTTTATTACAAGAATTGAATGTTTAGGTAGGTTTACTACAACGAAAGTCTATATTGCTATTGATGGAAAGCTTATTGTTGGATGGCAAGATTTGGCTAGAATGGGTTTGAAATTGGTTCCTGGTTCTGATTCACCAGTTCAAATCAATGAGACCTCAATTTTTAATGTAGTTCATGAGGAAGACCTGGAGATTCAGAACTTAGTATCTGAAATTCCGGAGGTTTTCAAAGATTCTGTAGGCTACATCAAGGATTTTGAGCATCGGATCAGATTGAAACCCAATGCCATTCCTGTCTGCCATAAACTGAGGAATGTTCCTTTGAATGTAAGAGATGAGCTTAAAAAAGTCCTAGACAACTTAGTTTCAGAAGGTATTATTGTCCCTACCAATTCTTCTTTATGGGTTAGTCCCATAGTTGTCGTTAAGAAAAAGGATTCCTTGATTCGTTTGTGTGCAGATTTGCGCTCCCTCAATCAAAACATTATTGTGGATTGCCATCCCTTACCGAAAATTCAAGAATTGTTGACAGGCATTTCGGAATCCAAAATTTTCTCACTTTTGGACCTCAAGAGTGCGTACCATCAGATTCCTCTCTCGAGGTCCTCCTCTGAGTTAACAACTTTCATAACTCCTTTCGGGGCATTCAAATATCTCAGACTCCCTTTTGGCTTGGCTTCTGCCGCCAGTGTCTTCCAAAAATTCATGGACACAATTTTGCATGACATCCCAAATGTACAAGCTTATCAGGATGATGTTCTGATACATTCGAAAAATAGATCAGAGCATTTTAAAGTGTTGAGGAAAGTTTTGTCTCGCTTTCAAGAAGTTGGCATAACTCTGGGTGTTAAGAAATGTATATTTATGGTAAAAGAACTGGACTATCTGGGTCATAGTATTTCTGCACATGGTATTAAACCAAAGATTTGTTTAACCAAAGCTATTTCCAATGTTGCTGTCCCTAAAGATAAGGATGCCTTAAGGTCATTTCTTGGGCTTGCTGAGTACTATTCACACTTCATCCAAAATTATTCTCAGTTTGTCCAACCTCTCCGCACCTTACTCAAGAAAGATATTAAGTTCATCTGGTCCGAAGAAGCTAACAAGGCTTTTGACACTGTAAAAAAGGTTATTGTAGAAGCACCTGCCCTATCATCATTCAATCCAAGTTTAGAATGTACTATTGCTGTTGACGCTAGTCAAAGGGGTTTAGGTGCAGTGTTAACTCAAAGAGACTCTTGTAAGGAGAATACTATAGGTTTTGCGTCAAGAGCCTTAAATGTAGCTGAGTCTCATTATAGCACTATTGAAAGAGAAGCCCTTGCCTGTTCCTGGGCAATTAAGAAATTTAAAACATTTATCTGGGGATCACACTTCATTCTCCTCAGTGATCACAAGCCCTTACTTCATCTTCTCAATGGTAATGGAACAGGCAAGGCTTCTTCTAGATTAGTTCGCATTTTGTCTAAACTACATGAGTACAATTTTACCATTAGACACATTTCAGGTGGCAATAATTTGCGAGCTGATGCTCTTTCAAGACTGACTTTACTTGAAAATGATGTTGAGGATGATTCCGTTGATGACGTTGAGTGTGTGGTAGCATCCATAGAAGAGTTGGTCCTCTCACCTTTTTGCATATCAGAGACTGAATGGAAACATGGTTGCTCTGAAGATTCAGTTCTTCTCAATGTTAAAAATCTAATTGTTTCTGGTTGGCCAAGAATTCGCTCTCTTCCTGCGCCCTTGAAAGTCTTTGCTCAAGTGTCTGGTGAACTTTCTATTGCTAATGATGTCATTTTTAGGGGTGATTTATGTGTCCCACCTTTAGGTATTAGGAAAAAACTTTTTGACTTTGCTCATCAGGGACACCTTGGCGTTGGCAGCACCTCAAGGAAATTGAAGGAACACTTTTGGTGGCCTGGTTTAGATGGGGATGTTTCTAACTGGATTGAGTCTTGTTCTACTTGTCTGGTTTCTGATAAGCACTGGAAGACACCCCTTTTACCTTTGCATACAGTTCCTTTTCCTGCTGAAGCTTGGCAAAAGCTGGCTATTGATTTCTCTGGTCCTTGGGAGGTGTTACCTAGTAATAAACGTTTTATTGTTTCACTGGTTGACTATCATTCTAAGTGGTGCTCTTTTGAGTTCTCAGATTCTCCCACTTCTGTTGCTGCCATTGATTTCCTCAGTAAAATTTTTCTCTCTGAGGGTCCCCCTAGGGAATTGATCAGTGACAATGGCTCTCATTTTTGTTCATCCTCTTTTGAGTCATTTCTTAAGTCATATGATATCAAACATCTTAAAGTGGCACTGTACTCTCCTTCATCCAATGGACTAATTGAGAGGATGAATAGGTTTTTCAAGGAGGGAATACAGACCGCTGTGTCTTCTAGTTTGGATGTAGAAAAATTCCTTAGGGGCAAATTATGGTCTTATTTAGTTACCCCTCATAGTACAACTGGTGTTTCCCCTTTCAGACTCCTAAGAAAAAGAAATCCAAATGGGAATATTTGCCCATCTTGGATAAAAGACTTGAAAGTTAAGGACAACGTTTGCTTAGCTTGCAACGACAAGGAGATTGTCAAAGTAAATGTTGCTTCTAAACAATTGGTCCAACAGAAAAATTTTAATTCAAAATTCCTTTCTTCTATTCAACCTTTCAATGTAGGAGACTGGGTCATGGTTAAATTTAATAGTAAGGTTAAAAAAGGTCTATCTACCTTTTCTTTACCTACCCAGGTCCTCAAAGTTTCCAAAGGTTCTCTCTTCCTTGATGGAAGGGGGTGGTGGAGTAAGCGTGTCATTCATTGTCAGACTTACTCCCGAACAGGCAAGGAAAATCTCCTCAAGTAAATATGTAAATGAATCTTCCTCATCTTCTTTTTTCCCTTTAGGTACCACTTCTGATGAACATGATGAACTTTCACTTGTCAGTTCTGCTTGTTCTCGAATTTCAACCTCTAACTCAAATTTTGTTGCGAATTCTAATGTTGATGAACCAATGTGTAATGATGCTGTTAACTCTCATGTTGTTGCAACCCCTTCTCATGTTTCCACTGACAGGTCTCACAGGAATTGTTCTCTTCCTTCTCGTTTTAAGGATTATTTTCTTTCTTAAGTTTTCACTTTTCTTTTATCTTTTTCATTTATGTAAATAGGGAGAAGATGTAAAGTGCATGTAAGTGTATTTATTTAAATAGTTACATGGCACGCTGCGGCGCGCTCATGTATTCTCTTCTGTTTATGCTGCATCATCTGCCTTGTGTTCCAACATGCTGCACGCACTTCTGAAGAGAATGTTTCTCTTCAAAAGTGCGTCCCTCGTGTCATGCTGGACACAGTTATGTTTTAACTGTACATGAGTCAGTTTTACCTTGGACCTGTTCCTGGCAAGATGCGCTCCTGTGATCTGCTGTCCTAACTACAAATAAACTATTATTCAATAGTTTCAACTGCTTCCTGCTCATTACCTTTCTACTTTACAGCCGGGAGGTCTGACAGGAATATAGAGAATAACTGTGGCGCTAACACGCAACCCTGTCTTAAACCGTTGTTGATGGGTATTTTTTACGTTAAAGAGCCCTCCGTATCCTTGATGACTTGCGCCCAGTTCTCATTGTGTAATTCCTTTATTATTGACAGAAGGTCACTAGGGATATTTACTTTCAATAGTGTTTCCCATAGGCAAGCACGATCGACTGAGTCAAATGCTGCTCGGAAGTCAACGAAACAACAGCATAACTTGCCATTTTGTTCCGTTGACTTCTTTGCCATCGCCCACAGTGCAAAGGCATGGTCTATAGTGGAGTGTCCTTCCCTAAATCCTCCTTGTTCTATAGGGACAATCTGGAGCTCTTTCACCCATATGTTGAGTTGATTCAGAACAATTTTAGAGAAAACTTTCTCTCCTATATCTAGGAGGTTAATTAGGCGATAGTTTTGTGGAGCCTCCATGCTTCCTTTCTTATGGATGGGCCTAATTATTGCACCCTTCCAGTTAGATGGCATTTTGCCTTCTGTTAATATTATACTAAACATCTGTGCAAAAAATCGTGCCCACCAATTTACGTCTGACTTTAATATTATTGCTGGAAGATTGTCGGGACCAGCTGCTCTGGTTAGTTTCAGCTCTCTTATTGTATCTTCAACTTGTTTTACGTTAAATTTAGCTTTAAGGTCTGCTGATATTTCCTGCCATTTATGCGTCACTACCTGGGTTATGGGGGCTCTTGCCCCATACAATTCCCTAATATACTTCTCCCATGCGGCCTCGCTAACTACACATTTTAGCTCCCCATCAGAAGGGCTAAAGGCTGCCTTTAGCAATTTCCAAAATTGTCTGAGGTTTTTTTCCTCAATCGCTTCCAACAGATTTGACCAACATTTCTCTTGAAACGTCCTTTTAGCATCATTTACCATTTTTAGGTCTCGCCTTTACCATTCCGCAGGAATGGGAAATGGGGAGAATTCAAGTCGGCTATTTTCTCTTCAAACCAAAGGGCTTTCAGCCGCGGTTTTCTTGCAGTGCCCGTGAACCACGTGATCAAACATGCACGAGCATTCACGTCCAGGGCTTCTCCTCCCCTAGCAGCACTCCTCCCACACCAGCAACTCTCCCCTCCCACACCAGCACCTCCCCTCTCTCTCTCCGCAAACACAGCCTTGCCCGAGCAGCACTCCTCCCACACCAGCAACTCTCCCATTCACGTCCAGGGCTTCTCCTCCCCTAGCAGCACTCCTCCCACACCAGCAACTCTCCCCTCCCACACCAGCACCTCCCCTCTCTCTCTCCGCGACTTCCCCCTCACACATCAGCACCTCCTCTCTTTCTCCCCGCCAACACAGCCTTGCCGTATCAGCACTCCTGCCACACAGACTTTCTCTTTTGCATTCACGCACAGAAACACGTACACCACAGCCATCACACTCTATCTCTTTTCCTTTCATCCACGGAAACATGCACACGTTCACAACATTTACACGTGCATCTTGCAAGCATACCCAATCTTCCTTAGGTTATCCCTCCCTGTCACGGTTTCCGTTCGTGCAGCAGGTGCAGTGACACCGGACTCAGCAATCCATACTATCACATTATTTCTTACATCTCTGCCACATGCGTTCTTAAATAGCATACCCTTCGTCACTACCTTTTATCTACACAGTATACTGCTACTGTCTCGAAACATGCACACGTTCACAACATTTACACGTGCATCTTGCAAGCATACCCAATCTTCCTTAGCTTATCCCTCCCTGTCACGGTTTCCGTCCGTGCAGCAGGTGCAGTGACACCGGACTCAGCAATCCATACTATCACATTATTTCTTACATCTCTGCCACATGCGTTCTTAAATAGCATACCCTTCGTCACTACCTTTTATCTACACAGTATACTGCTACTGTCTCGAAACATGCACACGTTCACAACATTTACACGTGCATCTTGCAAGCATACCCAATCTTCCTTAGCTTATCCCTCCCTGTCACGGTTTCCGTTCGTGCAGCAGGTGCAGTGACACCGGACTCAGCAATCCATACTATCACATTATTTCTTACATCTCTGCCACATGCGTTCTTAAATAGCATACCCTTCGTCACTACCTTTTATCTACACAGTATACTGCTACTGTCTCTTCCGAACCACACCTCTACCTGCAGCACATTTCTGACACATCTTTGTATTTATTTTCACAGTAAATAATGCTGGACGCCCATTTCTTTGGAATATATATCTTATGCTGACTTGGCCTGTCACCTACAACGCTCTACATGTTACTTTTGAGTAAACACCAAGCACAACTCACCATGCCTCTCCCCTCTCCCTTGCACACACTCTTTCAGAGACACGCTTTCCGTTCGTGCAGCAGGTGCAGTGACACCGGACTCAGCAATCCATACTATCAAATTGTTTTACAATATTTAAATGGCTGGGACACATACACGAATAATACATCTCTGTTCATGTCTCTTTGTTATCCTATCCCAATCACGGACCACAACATGCACAAACAGACAACAGACTTTCTCTTTTGCATTCACGCACAGAAACACGTACACCACAGCCATCACACTCTATCTTTTTTCCTTTCATCCACGGAAACATGCACACGTTCACAACAATTACACGTGCATCTTGCAAGCATACCCACCCTTCCTTAGCTTATCCCTCCCTGTCTTAACTTCAGTCTTTTCATTCATCTGGCCCTTTCGTCCTTTTACTCGCGCAAATACGCACTAAAACAAACAGGCTACACTCTCTCTTTCATGCACGACAACTTTTTTTTTTTTATCTTCTTTCTTTTCACCTCTGTAAGGTGGGGAGGGGGCCAGAGTCAAACGTCTGTGGCCTAACCACCCCAGGAGACTGAATTGCTTTCAGCAGAGTCGTAAAGATTGTAATCTGTTGTCGGCCATCCGCGGGGAAATGCAAATGTTAACTAAAGAGACCGAAAGGCGCCTTTTTTTTCACACAAACCATAAAGCAAGGGAAGCAACTTTAGAAACAATATGTCAAGCGGCACGTTCTTTTACACATTCGATGACATGCACGTACAATGGTCTTATTGTTTTATACTTACGTTTCATAGTGAAAAGTTACACACAAAACATGCATAGCAACATCCCGAAGGGCCTGCTTAGGGCATTCACCCACAACAAATCGACCATCATAACACGATATTTTACGTGTGCGGATCAGGGCCGTCCACACGCACCACAGTAACTAACACACAGCCCTCAGACTCTGTCTTTTCCCATTCATCCACGGAAACACGCACACGTTCACAACATTTACACGTGCATCTTGCAAGCATATCCACCCTTACTTACCCTACATGTTACTTTTGAGTAAACACCAAGCACAACTCACCATGCCTCTCTCCTCTCCCTTGCACACACTCTTTCAGAGACACGCTTTCCGTTCGTGCAGCAGGTGCAGTGACACCGGACTCAGCAATCCATACTATCAAATTGTTTGACTATATTTAAATGGCTGGGAGACATACACGAATAATACATCTCTGTTCCTGTCTCTTTGTTATCCTATCTCAATCACGGACCACAACATGCACAAACAGACAACAGACTTTCTCTTTTGCATTCACGCACAGAAACACGTACACCACAGCCATCACACTCTCTCTCTTTTCCTTTCATCCACGGAAACATGCACACGTTCACAACATTTACACGTGCATCTTGCAAGCATACCCACCCTTCCTTAGCTTATCCCTCCCTGTCTTAACTTCAGTCTTTTCATTCATCTGGCCCTTTCGTCCTTTTACTCGCGCAAATACGCACTAAAACAAACAGGCTAGACTCTCTCTTTCATGCACGACAACTTTTTTTTTTTTATCTTCTTTCTTTTCACCTCTGTAAGGTGGGGAGGGGGCCAGAGTCAAACGTCTGTGGCCTAACCACCCCAGGAGACTGAATTGCTTTCAGCAGAGTCGTAAAGATTGTAATCTGTTGTCGGCCATCCGCGGGGAAATGCAAATGTTAACTAAAGAGACCGAAAGGCGCCTTTTTTTTCACACAAACCATAAAGCAAGGGAAGCAACTTTAGAAACAATATGTCAAGCGGCACGTTCTTTTACACATTCGATGACATGCACGTACAATGGTCTTATTGTTTTATACTTACGTTTCATAGTGAAAAGTTACACACAAAACATGCATAGCAACATCCCGAAGGGCCTGCTTAGGGCATTCACCCACAACAAATCGACCATCATAACACGATATTTTACGTGTGCGGATCAGGGCCGTCCACACGCACCACAGTAACTAACACACAGCCCTCAGACTCTGTCTTTTCCCATTCATCCACGGAAACACGCACACGTTCACAACATTTACACGTGCATCTTGCAAGCATATCCACCCTTACTTACCCTACATGTTACTTTTGAGTAAACACCAAGCACAACTCACCATGCCTCTCTCCTCTCCCTTGCACACACTCTTTCAGAGACACGCTTTCCGTTCGTGCAGCAGGTGCAGTGACACCGGACTCAGCAATCCATACTATCAAATTGTTTGACTATATTTAAATGGCTGGGAGACATACACGAATAATACATCTCTGTTCCTGTCTCTTTGTTATCCTATCTCAATCACGGACCACAACATGCACAAACAGACAACAGACTTTCTCTTTTGCATTCACGCACAGAAACACGTACACCACAGCCATCACACTCTCTCTCTTTTCCTTTCATCCACGGAAACATGCACACGTTCACAACATTTACACGTGCATCTTGCAAGCATACCCACCCTTCCTTAGCTTATCCCTCCCTGTCTTAACTTCAGTCTTTTCATTCATCTGGCCCTTTCGTCCTTTTACTCGCGCAAATACGCACTAAAACAAACAGGCTAGACTCTCTCTTTCATGCACGACAACTTCTTTTTTTTTTTTCTTCTTTCTTTTCACCTCTGTAAGGTGGGGAGGGGGCCAGAGTCAAACGTCTGTGGCCTAACCACCCCAGGAGACTGAATTGCTTTCAGCAGAGTCGTAAAGATTGTAATCTGTTGTCGGCCATCCGCGGGGAAATGCAAATGTTAACTAAAGACACCGAAAGCCGCCTTTTTTTTCACACAAACCATAAAGCAAGGGAAGCAACTTTAGAAACAATATGTCAAGCGGCACGTTCTTTTACACATTCGATGACATGCACGTACAATGGTCTTATTGTTTTATACTTACTTTTCATAGTGAAAAGTTACACACAAAACATGCATAGCAACATCCCGAAGGGCCTGCTTAGGGCATTCACCCACAACAAATCGACCATCATAACACGATATTTTACGTGTGCGGATCAGGGCCGTCCACACGCACCACAGTAACTAACACACAGCCCTCAGACTCGGTCTTTTCCCATTCATCCACGGAAACACGCACACGTTCACAACATTTACACGTGCATCTTGCAAGCATATCCACCCTTACTTACCCTACATGTCACTTTTGAGTAAACACCAAGCACAAATCACCATGCCTCTCCCCTCTCCCTTGCACACACTCTTTCAGAGACACGCTTTCCGTTCGTGCAGCAGGTGCAGTGACACCGGACTCAGCAATCCATACTATCAAATTGTTTTACAATATTTAAATGGCTGGGACACATACACGAATAATACATCTCTGTTCCTGTCTCTTTGTTATCCTATCCCAATCACGGACCACAACATGCACAAACAGACAACAGACTTTCTCTTTTGCATTCACGCACAGAAACACGTACACCACAGCCATCACACTCTATCTCTTTTCCTTTCATCCACGGAAACATGCACACGTTCACAACATTTACACGTGCATCTTGCAAGCATACCCAATCTTCCTTAGCTTATCCCTCCCTGTCACGGTTTCCGTTCGTGCAGCAGGTGCAGTGACACCGGACTCAGCAATCCATACTATCACATTATTTCTTACATCTCTGCCACATGCGTTCTTAAATAGCATACCCTTCGTCACTACCTTTTATCTACACAGTATACTGCTACTGTGTCTTCCGAAGCACACCTCTACCTGCAGCACATTTCTGACACATCTTTGTATTTATTTTCACAGTAAATAATGCTGGACGCGCATTTCTTTGGAATATATATCTTATGCTGACTTGGCCTGTCACCTACAACGCCCTACATGTTACTTTTGAGTAAACACCAAGCACAACTCACCATGCCTCTCCCCTCTCCCTTGCACACACTCTTTCAGAGACACGCTTTCCGTTCGTGCAGCAGGTGCAGTGACACCGGACTCTGCAATCCATACTATCAAATTGTTTTACAATATTTACAATTCATGGGACACATACACGAATAATACATCTCTGTTCCTGTCTCTTTGTTATCCTATCCCAATCACGGACCACAACATGCACAAACAGACAACAGACTTTCTCTTTTGCATTCACGCACAGAAACACGTACACCACAGCCATCACACTCTATCTCTTTTCCTTTCATCCACGGAAACATGCACACGTTCACAACATTTACACGTGCATCTTGCAAGCATACCCACCCTTCCTTAGCTTATCCCTCCCTGTCTTAACTTCAGTCTTTTCATTCATCTGGCCCTTTCGTCCTTTTACTCGCGCAAATACGCACTAAAACAAACAGGCTAGACTCTCTCTTTCATGCACGACAACTTCTTTTTTTTTTTTTTTTCTTCTTTCTTTTCACCTCTGTAAGGTGGGGAGGGGGCCAGAGTCAAACGTCTGTGGCCTAACCACCCCAGGAGACTGAATTGCTTTCAGCAGAGTCGTAAAGATTGTAATCTGTTGTCGGCCATCCGCGGGGAAATGCAAATGTTAACTAAAGAGACCGAAGGGCGCCTTTTTTTCACACAAACCATAAAGCAAGGGAAGCAACTTTAGAAACAATGTGTCAAGCGGCACGTTCTTTTACACATTCGATGACATGCACGTACAATGAATGGTCTTATTGTTTTATACTTACGTTTCATAGTGAAAAGTTACACACAAAACATGCATAGCAACATCCCGAAGGGCCTGCTTAGTGCATTCACCCACAACAAATCGACCATCATAACACGATATTTTACGTGTGCGGATCAGGGCCGTCCACACGCACCACAGTAACTAACACACAGCCCTCAGACTCTGTCTTTTCCCATTCATCCACGGAAACACGCACACGTTCACAACATTTACACGTGCATCTTGCAAGCATATCCACCCTTACTTACCTTATCCCACCTTGTCTTAACCTCAGTCTCTTTCACAACACACATTCGTCACATAAATGCACACCCTCGAAACTCAACCCTGCTGCTCATTCACTTTGCACAGGGAGATCACACCACTTCGCCACATCTTGAAAAATATTTGAAGTACACATTTTCAGACAATATTACACGCCACTTTTAACACATTTGTCACATGACTCCATAGCCCATCCTTCCTACTACGCTCTTCCATCCTTTCTTTTTACATAGAACTCACAACACTTTAATAAGTAACGCATTTGACGAAAAACACATTATTTAGAACATGCATCTTCAATACTATATACTAACTACAGCTGTACGTGCTCTTAAATAGCACACCCTTCGTCACTACCTTTGATCCACACAGTATATTGAGCCAATTCTGCTGCTCCCTCCTAATGCACGCACAGATCACAACACTGCGACACATATATAAAAGTCTGTGTCATCGGAATTGACAATGTTTGCCAAACTATACACAACTTGGACATACACACTAAATGTACACTACTTCTCAACACACATTAGTGACATGCATCTACACAATCGTCATCCGATTCGGCTAATCACTCATTAGGCACAGGGAGCTCATACCACTTTGCCACATCTCTTGAAGGATTTGACCTGCAAATACAAAACGAAAGTGCCTATGCTTTGTACATATAATAATTCCATGCCTGCACACAATACCTTTCAGACTACGCTGCTCACTCCTTTCGCAAACACACATGCCACACTAATTCTAAACATATCACTAACGCATTACCATCAAAAGAAAAATGTAAGCAAGAGCGTTACTCAGTGCAAGCACCTATCAGTCACTGCTCACAGCACTTACTCACACTGCACACAGGCCTCACTCAAAGTGCACACAGCCCTTTATAACACTTTACACAGACTTCTAACACAATGCATACAGTACGCTATCAGTGCGTACTGCACATACTTACTGCACACAGACAGAACTTACAGTGCACCCAGCACTCACTCAGTGCACGCAACAGGAAAAAACTTGCACACAAGCGTCATTCACACTACAGACAGCCCTCACTAACAATGCACACATCCTTCAAACACACTGCATACAGTACGCTATCAGTGCGTACTGCAATCAATATCTGCACACAGACATAACGTACAGTGCACACAACCATCAATCAGTCCACACAGACCTCACTGTCAGTGCACACAGAACTCATTCTCAGACTTTTATCAACTCTAAATCCACCTGCACACAGGCGTCACTCGCACTGCACACAGGCCTCACTAACAATGCACACATCCTTCAAACACACTGCATACAGTACGATATCCGTTCCTACTGCAGACACTATCTGCACACAAACATAACTCACAGTGCACACAACAATCATTCAGTCCAAACAGCCCTCCCTGTCAGTGCACACAGGCCTCAGTCAGGAAGTTTTTGTGCAGTTCTTAACAATCTACATAGAACACTAGCCCTCAGTATATGCTTAGCACATGCATACACACAAACACTATACATCCTTTTCTATCACACACAACTGATGAATAGATTACACAGTTACAATATGTTTGACATCTTAGTGTGCCAAGTGCTCTTTTACTTCACTAGCATTTACTGTGAAAGAATGAGCACGAATTCTTAACGTCACATTTAGGACTACAACGCCGCTAGATTTTTATCTTTATACCCACGTACCTTTTACACCCTTCATTGCTTTATACTTTGTTTAGTTTTAAAAATATATGGATAAATATAAGCTTTCCTAGGATTTACGTTACTTTTTTTTCGGAATGCTTCTTCCTTGCTGCGTGCGTGAAGACACGTACATTAACAAGTCGTGCCTCAAGGAGACACGAAAGTCGCTAGTGGCGCCACAATCGAACCTACATCTACATACACATTCACATTTTCACACTTGGGAGTTACACACATTATCTCTGGAGACATCTCCCGGGGCCAAGGGAAGGGGATGTACCTTTCATCCTTTGTCCACTTCCAAACACCTTACCAGGAAACTTCTCCACTTCGCCTATTTAAGATCACGAAAGGCTCATTGTGAGCCATAGCCTTTTTCGTCTCCAGAAACACAAGAGTGACCCACGGGACGACGCTGTATTTGCAACGAAGACTACAGATTCAAAGACACTACGCGACTACTTTCGAATGTAAGTGCATTTGTACTTTTTTTCGTACTACACTTGACTTTTCCTTACAAGTTTAAATTACTTGGTCGTCTCTACATTTCCTTATCTCTTTCTCCTCTCATTTTCAAGCTTTCTACCTATACACATTCTCCCCTGTATCTCTCCACTTTCTAAACAGATATTTTTTCAGCGTTCACTCTTTTAGGTCCCTTTAACAGCACACTCTTACCATTCATTTTCGCCTTTACTTTGCTCACTTCAGCTCATGAATACTTTCTTATTCGATCTTACCCTCCTTCTTATGGTTCCTATAACTACATTGCCAGATCCACAAAAATATTAACCAACACATTTGTTTCATTGACCTCACCCAAAAAATATCAATCGTACTCTAATGAGCATTAAAGATGGACGTAATACATGTGACTAAATTAAGATTTTTCTTTTACAGATACAACACAGACTGTTTTGAAATCATTCTTTACCACTTGTGATCTTCAACAAACAATAATTTAGGTGAGTACATCTGCATGTTACTGTTGTCATACAATTATCTGTCTTACGGAAACGCTTAGTGAAATAAGGGTATTTTTAAACATGCACGAGCATTCACGTCCAGGGCTTCTCCTCCCCTAGCAGCACTCCTCCCACACCAGCAACTCTCCCCTCCCACACCAGCACCTCCCCTCTCTCTCTCCGCAAACACAGCCTTGCCCGAGCAGCACTCTTCCCGCACCAGCAACTCTCCCCTCCCACACCAGCACCTCCCCTCTCTCTCCGCGACTTCCCCCTCACACATCAGCACCTCCTCTCTTTCTCCACGCCAACACAGCCTTGCCGTATCAGCACTCCTGCCACACAGACTTTCTCTTTTGCATTCACGCACAGAAACACGTACACCACAGCCATCACACTATCTCTTTTCCTTTCATCCACGGAAACATGCACACGTTCACAACATTTACACGTGCATCTTGCAAGCATACCCACCCTTCCTTAGCTTATCCCTCCCTGTCACGGTTTCCGTTCGTGCAGCAGGTGCAGTGACACCGGACTCAGCAATCCATACTATCACATTATTTCTTACATCTCTGCCACATGCGTTCTTAAATACCATACCCTTCGTCACTACCTTTTATCTACACAGTATACTGCTACTGTCTCTTCCGAACCACACCTCTACCTGCAGCACATTTCTGACACATCTTTGTATTTATTTTCACTGTAAATAATGCTGGACGCGCATTTCTTTGGAATATATATCTTATGCTGACTTGGCCTGTCACCTACAACGCCCTACATGTTACTTTTGAGTAAACACCAAGCACAACTCACCATGCCTCTCCCCTCTCCCTTGCACACACTCTTTCAGAGACACGCTTTCCGTTCGTGCAGCAGGTGCAGTGACACCGGACTCAGCAATCCATACTATCAAATTATTTTACAATATTTAAATGCCTGGGACACATACACGAATAATACATCTCTGTTCCTGTCTCTTTGTTATCCTATCCCAATCACTGGCCACAACATGCACAAACAGACAACAGACTTTCTCTTTTGCATTCACGCACAGAAACACGTACACCACAGCCATCACACTCTCTCTCTTTTCCTTTCATCCACGGAAACATGCACACGTTCACAACATTTACACGTGCATCTTGCAAGCATACCCACCCTTCCTTAGCTTATCCCTCCCTGTCACGGTTTCCGTTCGTGCAGCAGGTGCAGTGACACCGGACTCAGCAATCCATACTATCACATTATTTCTTACATCTCTGCCACATGCGTTCTTAAATAGCATACCCTTCGTCACTACCTTTTATCTACACAGCATACTGCTACTGTCTCTTCCGAACCACACCTCTACCTGCAGCACATTTCTGACACATCTTTGTATTTATTTTCACAGTAAATAATGCTGGACGCGCATTTATTTGGAATATATATCTTATGCTGACTTGGCCTGTCACCTACAACGCCCTACATGTTACTTTTGAGTAAACACCAAGCACAACTCACCATGCCTCTCCCCTCTCCCTTGCACACACTCTTTCAGAGACACGCTTTCCGTTCGTGCAGCAGGTGCAGTGACACCGGACTCAGCAATCCATACTATCAAATTATTTTACAATATTTAAATGCCTGGGATACATACACGAATAATACATCTCTGTTCCTGTCTCTTTGTTATCCTATCCCAATCACCGACCACAACATGCACAAACAGACAACAGACTTTCTCTTTTGCATTCACGCACAGAAACACGTACACCACAGCCATCACACTCTATCTCTTTTCCTTTCATCCACGGAAACATGCACACGTTCACAACATTTACACGTGCATCTTGCAAGCATACCCACCCTTCCTTAGCTTATCCATCCCTGTCACGGTTTCCGTTCGTGCAGCAGGTGCAGTGACACCGGACTCAGCAATCCATACTATCACATTATTTCTTACATCTCTGCCACATGCGTTCTTAAATAGCATACCCTTCGTCACTACCTTTTATCTACACAGTATACTGCTACTGTCTCTTCCCAACCACACCTCTACCTGCAGCACATTTCTGACACATCTTTGTATTTATTTTCACAGTAAATAATGCTGGACGCGCATTTATTTGGAATATATATCTTATGCTGACTTGGCCTGTCACCTACAACGCCCTACATGTTACTTTTGAGTAAACACCAAGCACAACTCACCATGCCTCTCCCCTCTCCCTTGCACACACTCTTTCAGAGACACGCTTTCCGTTCGTGCAGCAGGTGCAGTGACACCGGACTCAGCAATCCATACTATCAAATTATTTTACAATATTTAAATGGCTGGGACACATACACGAATAATACATCTCTGTTCCTGTCTCTTTGTTATCCTATCCCAATCACCGACGGGTATGGGCATCTCACACCCATTTGCCACATCTCTTGAACTATTTGACCTGCTAATTCAATACTAAAGTGCCAATGCTTTGTACAAATAAGAAGGCCATGCCTGCACAGCCTACCCTTCCAATTCTGATGAGCCCTCCTTATGCTAACAAACAGGGGACACTAATTCGAACCATATGTTACTCAAATACAGCACAGGTCCCATAAATGCACAGAATGTCTATCAAAGTCAACTCCTACCTCTGCATATGTAGCTCACACTAATTATACATATTGTCCCCTCCATGCACAACATTTCCTTGCTACTCCACTGCTCCATCCTTTGGCACACAAAGCTTACAACACTTTGCTACTTATCAGGAACGTTTATTACATTAACATTACTGTTTTTTTGGTGCTATTTTACAACTATAACAAGTCTCATGCTAATTGTTATTTAGAACAGCAGATGCTTTTATCTACTTTCTTACAACAGTTGACTACCACTTTTACATGCCATTATGAGACTCAAGTATTCGGACTAACAACGTAAAATACTGTCACTCTTTACTTTTGGGGGGTGGAGGATGCTCATAGTGACTATTTTATAGGGAAACTGAGTTATCAAATTCACTTTCACATTAATCAGTTCTCATGCATGCCAAAGCGCACACACTTTGCCGCTTACTATACTCCCTCACAACTTTCCTGTCAGAATGATGTGTTCATAATAATACATTACCAAAAGAAATACCAATTACTTTAACTGGCTCACTAACTTTCATGCTTCCATTATTTTTCACCCTACTTCTTAGCATTTTCTATCAACACTCATTTCATACAAAATATAGAAATGTTTATCTCACTACATTCATTTTTTCTCTACTTCACAAACTGTACTCAGTATGCAGAGCAACAAGCATACACTCTACACATCACACACTTTCACACTACAAAGTTGCTCATGAAAGTAAAACAAGGCACACACACACACACACAATCTATTATCATGCCCTCTGTCACACTCTCACACAAAAGTATACTAACTTTACAAACTACTATTGCATTTCCTTTTTTTTTTTAGGATTTGACGTGTCATTTCATGTAAATAATATTCTGACAATTCATATTACTCTTATTTCAGATTCATCCATTGAGGTACAATCACCCACAAAACAAGGTAAATAATATTCTTGGTTGGAAACAACTATAAATAGTTATTACATAACTAATTTGACTTACTTCTGTGAATAGACTTTTGAGGGATAAAGTAAAGGGAGTACAAAAAACCATGCATAGATGTTTAAAAGCCAGTTACCATCAAGGCAATACAAGATTTAATAGTACATCTAAAGGGAAGCAATGCTTACCAAATAGTACTTTTGCTATTTTGCACAATGTGTGCAAACCAGTTAATACATGGAACTCCAACGATCTACATTATATCATGGACCTTGGAGATGCTTTGTATCTACAAATGCATTCTTTTAACAATGAAACACTTATGCATCCTGATGATTTGCCAAAATATATAGAGCACAATAATAGGTTTTATTCACTTAGTCTACGCAACCCTTTCTATGGAAATGTCCTTAAACGTTTTGATGAAAACTATCCAGATATTAACAGTGCATTGCATTTAGGGATTTCGAAGTACTGTGGGGTACTACTTTGCATGAGTGTATATGTCATTTCTATTTTTAAAAATAGGCAAACATACTGTGTATTTGATTCACATAGCAGGGACAATGAAGGCATGCCACATTCAAATGGAACCTGTGTAACTCTAGAATTTCCAACTTTTGAAGCACTTATGGAATATGTAATTAATCTAGCCAAAAAATTTAGAAATTCTCCGCAGGATTGCATACCATTTGAATTAACACCAATAGATGTAAAAGAAATTTTGAAGCAAACATTCCAAAGAGCACTTCGAGTGCACAAGAAAAATAGTCTTTTAACTCCAGTTACTAACATCTTTGGACATACTACTCAAGTTATTGACAATTCTATTTTTGAAGGGAGTTTGCTTTCTTCAGACCCTTTACGTACTGTAAGTAATTGCAGTATTAGAAATACGAGTAAGAACAAGCATTTGGCAGGAACAAGTATTTCTATTATGGGGACAAACAAACAGTCTCTAATAAAAAAAGCAAACTTGACACTTTCTGAACATAGTGCAAAAAATAGTGAAAATACTACTGTTGCACTAGGAACAATTGACAATGTTGGAAATAAAGTACTTCAACCAAACAGACCAACTGGAAGTTTACCTCTGGGACGAAAAAGAAAAGCAAATAAAGCAAGTTTACTTTCTATGGACGCTTTAGCAACTCAAAGTAAGGTGAATAATATCAATACTAGTAAGGAAACTCATTTGCTACAAACAAGTACTTCTATTCTGGAGACAAATAAACACTGTCAAATCAACTTTGATTACTTTAGCCTTTCAGAACATAGTCAGGAAAAAAGGAAAAATAGAAGTGATGCACAAGGACCCATTGACAATATTGGAAATAAAGGTGTTGAAAAAAACACAACAAATGTAATGTTAACGGTGGGAGAAAAACGCAAAGGTAATAAACAAATCCATTTAATTATTAATAAATTCCATCGTGAAATATTGCATGGACCAGAGTATGTTTGTACGATTTGCAACCAGTTGTGGCATAAACAAACAATTAAAAATACTCGCACTGTTTGTGAAACAGACATGTTTAAAAGGTGTAACATTAGTAGCAAGAAAACAAATTTAATTTGTATGACTTGCTATACTTACATCAGAAAAGATAAAATACCACCATGTTCAGTCCTAAATGGCATGTCATTTCCAAATGTACCAATTGAATTAGAATTATACGATTTAGAAGAAAGATTAGTTTCTCCGAGGATACCTTTTTTACAAATTCGTAGTTTACCACGCGGATTTCAAAAATCATTATCAGGTGCTGTTGTTAATGTACCTGCAGATGTCATGACAACAGTTACAATTTTACCGAGGCAAATGAATGATGCCATGACCATCCCAGTAAAATTAAAAAGGAAACTAATGTATAGATCACACACGCATTATGAAAATATTCGCCCAAACACAGTTAAAAAGGCAGCAACATGGCTAGCAACCAATAGTGTCATGTTTAATGAATATGGTGTGACAATTAACCCCGAATGGCAGTATATACCTCCAGAAATCAACAATGTAAATGATAATTCCGACACAAGCTATTCTTCAGATACATCTGAGAACATGGAAGCTGGAAATTTAGATACTATGTTAACAAATGAAACTATTACCTCAAATAGGGTAAATGTTTTAAGTTTAGCTCCAGCTGAATATAATACACCAAGAGGTTTATATGAGGATAAAGATTCAGAATTTTTGGCTTTCCCTACAATTTATTGTGGAGAACGAAGGCCAAACAATAAGGAAAGACATATACCGGTACATTATAGTACTATTTGCCAATGGGAATTAAGAAGTCATGATAGAAGAGTAGCTAAAAGTATGACTAATGTTTTCTTTAAACTTAAAAAATTACATATTAAGCAAATTCAAGGGAAAATTAATATTTCCATACGGAAAAAATGTACAGATGGTAAGAATATTACTGCTAAAGATATAAAATATAATATTGAAAATTTGTTCCAGTTTAATGAAGGTTATAAAGTTTTGAAAACTATACGCAGTTCACCTCCTTATTGGGAAAGTTGTAAAAGAGATCTTTTTGCTATGATAAGACAACTTGGAATACCAACTTTTTTCTTGACTTTATCTGCTGCTGAAACAAAATGGCACCATTTAATAAATATATTATTGAGAGTTAAAAACTTAAATGAATGCACAGAAGAGGAATTCAATAACATGTCTTGGGAAACTAAATGTCGATTAATACAAGAAGATCCTATTACATGTGCTAGACAGTTTGACTATCAAGTGAGGAAATTGTTTAATTGTGTTTTGATGAACGGGACAAATCCAATTGGGGAAATAGTTGACTACTTTTACAGAGTAGAATTCCAACAGAGAGGTTCTCCACATATACATGCATTACTATGGGTAAAAAATGCACCCCTCTATGGTGTGTCGCCATTAGAAGATGTCAATGAGTTTATTGAGCAATATATTCAATGTAATAAGTCACATGACACTGTTTTACAGCCTTTAATAAATTTACAAAGGCATGGGCACACTAAAAATTGCCGCCGCAAAGAAAAAAGAACATGTAAATATCAATACCCAAAATATCCTATGTCAAAAACTCTCATATTAGAGCCATTGACACTTGAAGGCACAGATAGGCAATGGAAAGATAATCTAAAACGTATCCATGAAGCTATGAATGATGCTACTTTTAGCACACTTTCTTTTGATGATTTCTTAGGTGTTATTAAGATGGATAATAAAGAATATATCACTTCGATACAAACTAGTTTAGAAAAGCCAACAATTTTTTTAAAAAGAACACCAGATGAATGCTTCATTAATAACTACAATAGTACGATTCTAAAAGCTTGGCGAGCAAACATAGACTTGCAGTTTGTACTAGATGCTTATGCTTGTGCAGTCTATATTATTTCATATATTAGCAAATCGCAAAGAGGAATTAGCAAACTTATTGCACAAGCGGCTAAAGAAGTGAAAAACAATAGTAATGTCAAAGAACAACTTAAACACATAGGGAACAAATTCCTCAATTGCACAGAAATTAGTGCTCAAGAAGCAGCATATCTCATTCTTCAGATACCATTACGGAAAAGTTCACGGGCATTTGTATTTATTAATACTAGCCCACCAGAAAAAAGAACTTATTTAATGCGCGATATGGAAACTATTAATTCATTGCCAGAAAATTCAACTGACATTCAATGTGAAAATATTATTGCTAAGTACTGCAAGAGACCCAAAACATTAGAAATGTGTACTTTAGCTGATTATGCCTCAAATTTTAATTACTCCAGCAAAAAAAAATATAACAGAGAAATTAATGACTCCGAAGATTTACTTGCTGAAAGAAACTTTTACAGCTCAGATGAGGAAGAAATTGAAATAGAATGTACAGAGGAGGATGTAGGTATGCAGAATATAAATAGCAAGTATGCTTTAAGTAAGCGCAAACGGCGAAAAATTATACGCTTTCGCAGATTTAACAAAGACAAAGAGCCAGAAGAATATTATAGAGAACTATTAATGTTGCACTATCCATGGAGAGAAGAACATAAAATTATAGCTAACAAGGATACTTACTTTGAAAGGTATCTAATAGTAAAAAAGGTAGTTGATTCCCAAGTTAAAATATATAACCATAATCACGGTGAAGTTACAAATATTACGAATGAAGAGTCGAATGAAAATATTCTATCCCCTCCTCTATCACCACAATTAATACCAACAGAAAATGTAGGTGATAAAGGGAATAATAAAGAAAATCAACATCTATATGATTTGTCATTAGATTTAGGAATTAGAACAATAACTGAAGAAACAAGCTTAACTAACTCCATTCTACCTGATGATAAATACAAACAGATAATGCACAACTTAACTGCTCAACAACTCAATTTTGTTTACCATCACTTGAATTTGTTAAAAACGAAAAGTACTCCATGCTATACTTTCTGCACTGGAGGGGCTGGTGTTGGTAAAAGCTTTCTAATAACTGCACTACATCAAACATTACTACGCTACTATAATACAAAGGCAGGGGAAAATCCAGATAATATACATGTCTTACTTACTGCTCCAACAGGCAAAGCAGCACATAATATTCAAGGCCAAACATTGCATAGTACTTTCAAAATTCCTGTCTCACAAAGTTTTAATTATAAACCACTAAGTCATGAAAATAGAACTTCACTTCAAATGCAAATGATGCATGTTAAAGTTCTGATTATAGATGAAATTTCGATGGTGGGTCAAAATATGTTTAATTTTATACATAACAGACTACAAGAAATAAAGTCGTCAAATGAACCATTTGGAGGAGTTTCTATTATAGCTATTGGTGACTTCTACCAATTGAAACCTGTTTGTGACAGATACATTTTTCAGGATTCTAATAATTTGTATGGCCCTTTAAGTATTAATTTATGGAAAGAACATTTTAAACTCTTTGAATTAACGAAGATTATGCGTCAAAAAGAAGATCTACAATTTGCAGAACTACTAAACAGATTAAGAGAAGGGAAGCATACTAAAGAAGATATTCTAATAATTAAGCAAAGAGAAATGCCACCTGATGAGAGTCTCTTAGAAACAATCCCATACATTATGTCTACAAATGTTGAAGTTAATGAAATTAACAGAATTGTTTTGGATAAACATAGCAAGGATTATCCAGTGTATATAACAGTAGCTAACGATACTGTGAGTTCTGATGTTTCAGAAAATGTCAAAAAAACTATAATTAAGCAATTGCCTAAGGATCCAACAAAAACTATGGGACTTGCACATACATTACACATTGCTTTACAGCTCCGTTATGATTTAACTTGCAATGTGGATGTAAATGATGGTTTAACAAATGGCGCAACTGGTATAGTCCAATTTGTTGACATTATTAACAATACTCCATTTCTAGTCTGGGTATCATTTGACAATATTAGTGTTGGGCAAAAAGCAAGGCAAGAATATAAGCATTTATATCATTCACAAATAGAAAAGTCATGGACACCAATACATGCTATAGCTAGACATTTTCAATACACTAAGAAATTTATTACTGTTATACGCAAACAATTTCCTTTACGACAAGCATCAGCACGTACTATACATCGCACACAAGGGGACACTATTGAGCCACTTTATATACACTTTAATAATAGCAAAATTCATCACTTACATTATGTTGCTATAAGCAGAGCTAAATGTATACAGAACATATACGTGAAGAATTTTGATGATACTAAAATTATAGTACACCCAAAAGTTAATGAGGAAATGGAAAGATTAAGGACCGAAATGCAACTTGAAATCACAATACCACAATTAGATACATACAAAACACATTTCAATATTATAACACACAATATATGATCACTTCAGAAGCATTTCACATCAATGATAGCTGATAGTAACATAATGCAAGCAGACATTATTTGCTTAACTGAGATCAACACAACAAGGAACTCAACTGCAAATGATTTTTATGTAGAACAATATGATCACATGATATTTGATAAATTTCATACATACAACACTAACCATGGGATGATACTCTACTACAAGAAAGAGCTTAGGATATTACCTATTTATGAAACACACCAAGGGATAGACATTTTACATTTTACATTACAGATTCAGAACACAGATTACCTTATTATTATAGTCTACAAACCACCACAGAAACTTATTACAGATCTTTTAGAAATTATTACCAGTATCACTAATTTTTATCCAGCACACAAATTCATCATTATGGGAGATTTCAATGTGGATGTCTCTCAAAGCAATTCACAAACTAACAAACTCATTGGGTTCTTTGAGAGTAAGTTGCAATGTACACAACTTATAGATACTTACACAACAGACTACCAATCTATCTTAGATCATATATATACCAATTACATACTTCAAAGTTATGGTATATTAGAATGCTATTACAGTGATCATAAAGCACTATGGATTTGTATTTAACATTTGTTGTAACTTATATTTCTATTTCAGATGTTGACTATTGAAGAAATCGGTAACATTACTACAAATGACAACAAGCCATATGAAAAACCCATAAGAGTTAATGTGATCAAGTGCTCAAGCAAAACGAATTACAAAAACGCAAAACAAGAAAATAAAGTACTTTTTCATTTGGCTCTGGCAGACAAAACTGGAACAATCAAAGCTACGTGCTACCAGGAAACTTTATATCAGCAGACACAAAAAACTTGTGGACTACTTATACGCAATTTTATAATTAAAAACAACACAATTCTGATTACTAAGCAAACAAAAGTAACAAAATTTCCAGCAATGACTATAACTCAAGAACTAATTCAAGAAGCGGAAAACATTTTGCAGCCTCCTGCACCATCTGCTTCGCCAATAAAAGAAATAAAGCGGGCATCTTTGAGAAGTCTTATGACAGTGTGTGGCACCATTTCAGAAGTAAGTTGTGGTGATTTCTACTGTTGGTATCGCTGCTTGACTTGTCCGTTTGTGTGTGTTGTGTTGTCTATGCCATTGACAATATTTATTTTCCCTTTATCAGTGTGTGTGTCTTTGTGTGTATGTGTACTATTTGATGCTTACATGTTCTTTCATTTAGAGTGGCTGCAGTTCTGTGTGTGGTCTCTGTAACACATTACATATGGTGGTATGTTTCTGAGGGGTCATATCGATCATAAATGATCTGTACAGCAGCCAAATAAGAAGAATTAACAATGTGTAAATAGGTGAGCTAAAGATACACTGCATTTCTAAAAGTAAAGTTGATAGGTGTTTTAAGAAGAGCGCCAAACTGAGACATCAGAGTTAAAGATTTTTTAACATACTTGGGAACAACACCGTACATTGGAAAAGAGCAATAGCCCTTAATAATTATGTCTTCAATGCTTGGAAAATTATTATGTTTCACTTCTGTACTTTTACATTTTTAACACTATTATTTCTTTTTAGGAAGAGGAAAGTAAACTTGTACTCATTAATGGACAACATACGGCAATAAAATCAATTACATTAAAAGATGCCACTGATGACATAAAAGTCACATTATGGAGAGAGGCTACTGATTTCTCTATTAACATTGGAGAATATGTCATGTTAACTCATGTCACAGTACATGAATTTAATGGACAGAAAATATTGAACACGACAAGGCACAGCAAATTAAAAGTAAGGAACACACGCTCTCTCACGCTCCCCTTACTCTATCACTTCAACACACAGACACACACTCACGCTCTCTCTACAACACTCTCTCCACTCTCTCTCTAAAACAGACTCTCTCTAAAAAGAGCTTATCTCTACAACACCCTCTCTCTACAACACTGTCTCTCTACAACACCCTCTCTCTACAACACCCTCTCACTACAACACGCTCTCTCTACAACACCCTCTCTCTACAACACCCTCTCTCTACAACACCCTCTCTCTACAACACCCTCTCTCTACAACACCCTCTCTCTACAACACCCTCTCTCTACAACACCCTCTCTCTACAACACCCTCTCTCTACAACACCCTCTCTCTACAACACCCTCTCTCTACAACACCCTCTCTCTACAACACCCTCTCTCTACAACACGCTCTCTCTACAACACGCTCTCTCTACAACACGCTCTCTATACAACACGCTCTCTCTACAACAATTTCTCTCTACAACACCCTCTCTCTACAACACCCTCTCTCTACAACACCCTCTCTCTACAACACCCTCTCTCTACAACACGCTCTCTCTACAACACCCTCTCTCTACAACACCCTCTCTCTTTTACACCCTCTCTCTACAACACCCTCTCTCATCAACACGCTCTCTCTACAACACGCTCTCTCTACAACACGCTCTCTCTACAACACGCTCTCTCTACAACACGCTCTCTCTACAACACGCTCTCTCTACAACACGCTCTCTCGACAACATGCTCTCTCTACAACACGCTCTCTCTACAACACGCTCTCTCTACAACACGCTCTCTCTACAACACACTCTCTCTACAACACCCTCTCTCTACAACACGCTCTCTCTACAACACGCTCTCTCATCAACACTCTCTCTCATCAACACTCTCTCTCTACAACACCCTCTCTACAACACGCTCTCTCTACAACACGCTCTCTCTACAACACGCTCTCTCTACAACACGCTCTCTCTACAACACGCTCTCTCTACAACACGCTCGCTCTACAACACGCTCGCTCTACAACACGCTCGCTCTACAACACGCTCGCTCTACAACACGCTCGCTCTACAACACGCTCGCTCTACAACTGCCTCGCTCTACAACTGCCTCGCTCTACAACTGCCTCGCTCTACAACTGCCTCGCTCTACAACTGCCTCTCTCTACAACTGCCTCTCTCTACAACTGCCTCTCTCTACAACTGCCTCTCTCTACAACTGCCTCTCTCTACAGCATCCTCTCTGTACATCAGACTCCCTGTACAGCAGCCTCTCTGTACAGCAGCCTCTCTGTACATAAGCCTCTCTCTACAGCAGCCTCTCTCTACAGCAGCCTCTCTCTACAGCAGCCTCTCTCTAAAGCAGCCTCTCTCTAAAGCAGCCTCTCTCTACAGCAGCTTCTCTCTACATCTGCCTCTCTCTACATCTGCCTCTCTCTAAAACTGCCTCTCTACAGCAGCCTCTCTCTCCAACTGCCTCTCTCTACAACTGCCTCTCTCTACAACTGCCTCTCTCTACAACTGCCTCTCACTACAGCATCCTCTCTGTACATCAGACTCCCTGTACAGCAGCCTCTCTGTACAGCAGCCTCTCTGTACAGAAGCCTCTCTCTACAGCAGCCTCTCTCTACAGCAGCCTCTCTCTACAGCAGCCTCTCTCTACAGCAGCCTCTCTCTACAGCAGCCTCTCTCTACAGCAGCCTCTCTCTACATCTGCCTCTCTCTAAAACTGCCTCTCTACAGCAGCCTCTCTCTCCAACTGCCTCTCTCTACAACTGCCTCTCTCTACAACTGCCTCCCTCTACAACTGCCTCTGTCTACAACTGCCTCTGTACAACTGCCTCTGTACAACACTCTCTCTGAAACACACTGTAACCTTTTTGGGGAAAAAATATAACTATGTTTTGATTTACTACAACAGGTAACAACACCACCACAAGATAATATTGACGTCGAAATATATGGCGTGGAAAGCACAAACGGAGATTGGAGCACCTTAACAACAAAAATAACCAACACAGATATTTTTCAATCGATGGATGTACAAAATCAAACACTTATACAATGGTTTATGTTGGACGAAGAGGTGGATGACATTGGTGAAGCACTACTTCATTATTTGCCTCAAACATGTGAGGTTATATTTTGCAATGGCAAAATTACTAAAATTCTTAAAGAAAAGTCGGAGGAAGATTTAAGTGATTAAGTTAAAACGCTCACAATTACAATTTTTTGACAATGTAAAATAAATAATTATTGATTTGTGTTTAGTGAAAATAAAGATAATATTTTGAACATATCCTGTAGCATGGTCTTTTTCGTTCTGGGTGGGAAAATTTCAAACAATGTTCAATGTGCCAATACTACATACAGAACAATAGCTGTTGCTGATACATTTTTAAAAAGACAATAACTATACAAGACTAATGCTGTGTGGTTGCTCAATAGTACTGTGGGGGGGGCAGAGTGATAATGTGCTGTTGCTGCGTGTTGCATTGCTGGTGCTCAGTGATGTTGTTGTCAGAAGTGCTACTGTTGTAGGCCGGATTCATGCTGTGGTGGTAATAAGTTAACACCAACACAGCACCACTCATCAACAACGCAGCACCACTCATCATCACAAATGCTTTAATCAGCACCACACTAACATCACTCACCAACACACCAGCATCACTCTCCACCACCACAACAGCATAATTCACCATCAACAAACTATCACTCTACAACGACACTGCACCACTCATAACAACAACACCATTATTCAGCAGATAAACGTCACACAAACAGAGCATGTACACTTTCAACAAGAACACACACCAACAGCTATCAAGGCACGCTTTCAATAGCCACACACCCACACTGCACACTCAACACATCACCCTCACTCATCCTCACTCACTCTCACTACCTCACCCTCAACACCTCACCCTCACTCACCGTCAACACACTATCACACTACAGCCACAAAAAAACACTTACCACCACAGCAACACTTCACTCACCCTCAACACCTCACCATTAACACCTCACTCACCCTCACTCATCCTCAATCACCCTCAACACCTCACCATCACTCACCCTCAACGCCTCACCCACACTCACCCTCAGCCCCTCACCCTCAGCCTCAAACTCTCACCCTCACTCACCCTCAACACCTCACCCTCACTCACCCTCAACACCTCACCATCACTCACCCTCAACGCCTCACCCACACTCACCCTCACCCCCTCACCCTCAGCCTCAACCCCTCACCCTCACTCACCCTCAACACCTCACCCTCACTCACCCTCAACACCTCACCCTCAACACATCACTCACCCTCACTCTCACTCATCCTCAATCACCCTCAACACCTCACCCTCAACACCTCACTCACCCTCAGCCCCTCACCTTCACTCACCTTCAATTCCTCAACATCACTCACACTCAACACCTCACCCTCACTCATCCTCACTCACTCTCACTCACCCTCAACACCTAAACTTAAACACCTCACCCTCACTCTCACTCATCCTCAATCACCCTCAACACCTCACCATCACTCTGCCTCAACGCCTCACCCACACTCAGCCTCAGCCCCTCACCCTCAACCCCTCACCCTCACTCACCCTCAACACCTCACCCTCAATCACCCTCAACACCTCACCATCACTCACCCTCAACGCCTCAACCACACTCACCCTCAGCCCCTCACCCTCAGCCTCAACACCTCACCCTCACTCACCCTCAACACCTCACCCTCACTCACCCTAAACACCTCACCTTCACTCACCTTCAATTCCTCAACATCACTCACCCTCAACACCTCACCCTCACTCATCCTCACTCACCCTCACTCACCCTCAACACCTAAACTTCAACACCTCACCCTCACTCTGCCTCATACTCACTCACCCTCAACACACTATCACACTACAACAACACACAAACACTTAACACCACAGCAACACTTCACTCACCCTCAACACCTCACCCTTAACACCTCACTCACCCTCACTCTCACTCATCCTCAATCACCCTCAACACCTCACCCTAACTCATCCTCAACGCCTCACCCACACTCACCCTCAGCCCCTCACCCTCAGCCTCAACACCTCACCCTCACTCACCCTCACTCAACCTCATGACCTCTATCACACACTCACATGCCCACACGCTCACACACACCCACCCTCACACACATCCACACAAAACACTCTCACACATCCTCGCACACCCACTCATGTTCTCAATAAGACTCATAGCCTCACCCTCACCAACAATCACTCACCGTCACCCTCACACCGTCACCCTCACACCATCAGCCACTCACCCTCAACACCTCACCCTCACTCACAATCAACACACTATCACACTACAACGACACACAAACACTTACCACCACAACACCACTCATCACCACTACAGCATAACTCAACAGACAAAGGTCATACAATAAAAACATGAACGCTTTTAACAGTCACACACACAACAACAGCTATCAATAGGCACTTTCACCAGGCATACACACATAACAGTCATCAGTACTGCAGTACTATGTATCAATGAGACTGTTGGTGTCCGAAATACAGATGTGGTAGTGCAGGGTGATGCTGTGTTGTTGCTCAATGTTACTGTGGGGGGGCAGAAAGATAAAGTGGTATTGCTGCGTGTTGCATTCGTGGACATCAGTGATGGCCTTGTTGGGAGAATTGCTACTGTTGTGGTGCTGAGTTATGCTGTGCTGGTAATTATTAAACACCAACACAGCACCACTCATCACTAGCACAGAACAACACATCACAACAACACCATTACTAAGCAGCACACTAACATCACTCAGCAACACACAAACATCACTCTACACCACCGAAACAGCATCATTCAACAAGAACACACTATCACACTACAACCACACACAAACATTTACCACCACAGCACCACTCATTACCACTACAGCATTACTCAGCAGGCAAATGTCATACAATCAAAAAATGTGCGCTTTTAACAGCCACACACACTAATAGATAGCAATGGGCACTTTCACCAGGCGTACACACACATCAGTCATCAGTGCATGCATTCACCATGCATACACGCACACAAACAGGCATCAGTCCACGCTTTCAACAGTCACACACAACACCAGCCGGAAGTCCACGCTTTAGGCCAACTTTATTTACGTTGCACACACAATTACAGCAAAACAAGCATGCTTTGCTGCTGTACAGTACTGCACTACTATATCTAAATGACACTGGGGGTGTGCTAAATACCGCTCTAGTGGGCAAGAGTGATGATCTGATATTGCTCAATCGTACTGTGGGGGTGCCGAATGTTAATAATGTGCGATTGCTGCGTGCTGCTGTAATGGACTTCAGGGATACCGTGGAAAAGAAAATTAATAAACACAAGGCAAGTGCGACCGAAAAACACGTACGGCAAAACCGAACTCAATCCATGGCAACAATTAAACCGAAATAGCAGCCATTGATAAAATCCAAAACACGCTCTACTGAAAGGAGACAGACAGAAGGTAAATGCGAGCAAAACAAGACCTAAAACAATAATGACATTACCTTCACAATAAGCAAATTCATAAACAAAAGTATAAGAAATCACAAATACACTCTTTAAGAAGATGAAAATAAATTTGTCATTACCTGTCGATCGTAGCAGCTAATTCACTGAAATTTAGAAAAAAGAAAAACGAAAAGCACAAAGAGAACAGAAACAGTGCATACATAATAATTTAAAGTACAACAATCAACAAACAAAAAAAAATGCATAGCAGCAAAACAAGTCACATACGGGTCCAAAAAACACAAGCAAAAGCCAAGTCTGAGAAAAAATAAACAGCAGAGTGCAACCTCACTACCTCACCCTCACTCACCCTCAACACCTCACCCTCATTCATCCTCTGATCCTCACCCACAACAACTCACCCTCACTAACTTCACCCTCAACACCTCAACCACAATTACACACCCTCACTCACCCTCACTCAACATCAAGGCCTCAACCTCAGTCAGACACACTCACCCTCAACATCTCACCCGCAATCACCCTCAACATCAATCACCCTCAACACATCACGCTCACTCGACCACAACACCTCACCCTCACTCACCCACAACTCCTTACCCTGACCCTCACTCACCCTCAACACTTCACACTCACCTACACTCACTATCACCCTCAACTTCACTCACGCTCACTCTCACTGAACACCTCACCCACATTCACCCTCACCCACCCTCACCCACACTCACCTTCATGACCACAAAAACACACCCTCACATGCTCCCACACTCACACACCCCCACCCTCACACACACCCACCCTCACAAACAATAACACATCCTCACACACCCACACACATTCTCAATAAGTCTCACACACTCACACTCGCACACCATCATTCACCTTCACCCTCACACCATCATCCCTTAACACTAACTCACCCTCAACATGACTCACCCTCAACACCTCACCCTCAAAAAATAATTCACCCCTCACCCTCACTCACACTCAACACCTTACCTTCACCCACCCTCAACACCTTACCCTCACTCATCCACAACACCTTACCCAACCCCTCACTCACACTCAACACATCACCCTCATCTACACTCAACATCACCCTCACTCACCCTCAACACCTCATCCTTAACACCTCACTCACCCTCACTCATCATCACTCACCCTCAACACTTCACACTCACTCACCCTTAACATCTCACCCTCAGTCACTCTCAACACATCCCCCACTCACCCTCAACGGTAACTGGACATAATATCGACTACATAATATCGAATGGACAAAATATCGACGGAAAAATATCGACATTAACAAAATATCGACTATAGGAATATCGTTGAAAAAAATATCGACTGCAAAAATGACCCAAAAATATCGAATACAAAAATATCGACTCAAAAATATCGACTAGACAAAATATCGAAATATAGTGAAAGTAAAAAATATCGAGAAAATGTTAGAAAATATTAATTTTATAAAATAATATATATATATTATATAAATAAATAGCACCTAATGTTTAGGAGCGGGTTGTGGGTTTATAGGGGAATAGGGTGGGAAGTAATTTAATAATAATTAATTAGTTAATATATGTTTGGTAATTGTTTTAATTAGATTTTAATTGGTAATTAATTAATATTAATTAGTTAATTGTTTAATTGATTAATTAGAATATAATTTAATTGATTAATTGATTATTAATAATCAATATTTTTAGAAATTAATTTGTATATGATTTTCATTGATACATTGGTTATTAATTAATAATAATTAGTGATTTATTGTATTAAGAATTAGTATATTATTTACATTTATTAATTGCTAACACATTAATTATAATTAGTTAATGATGTAATTAATATATTGCATATCATTTAAATAAATTAATTGGTAATTAATTTATAATAATGACTTAATTACATTAATTGTATACATTTAAATGTAATGTGTTAATTAATGTTGATGTTAATTAATTAATTGGAATTAAACAATATTAATTAATCTAAATTATTATTATAGCTAATGTGATAATATATTTTATAATAGTTTTTTTAAAAATATTTGTTTTTTTTATATATTTATGTTTAATGTTTTGTTCATTATTATTTATAGTGTTCTGGCTTTGTTTCATAGTTTTTGTTATAGGTTCATTTTTTAGGGTTCTGGGTCATTTTTCTAGTCGTGAGTAAAGGTGTATTTAGTGGGATTTGGAAAATTTTTACGTTTGTGGGTAAATGGGTATTTTTTAGGTTGAGGGTCAGTTTTCAGTTCTTGTGTAAAGGGCTATTTGTAGAGTTCAGGGTCAGTTTTCAGTTTGTGGGTAAAGGGGTATTTGTAGGGGTCAGGGTCAGTTTTCAGTTTGTGGGTAAAGGAGTTTTTGGGAGGTTCAGGGTTAGTTTTCAGGTTGTGGGTGTAGGGGTATTTGTAGGGTTCAGGGTCAGTTTTCAGTTTGTGGGTAAAGGGGTATTTGTAGGGTTCAGGGTCAGTTTTCAGTTTGTGGGAAAAGGAGTATTTGTAGGGTTCAGGGTCAGTTTTCAGTTTGTGGGTGAAGGGCTATTTGTAGGGTTCAGGGTCAGTTTTCAGTTTGTGGGTAAAGGGGTATTTGTAGGGTTCAGGGTCAGTTTTCAGTTTGTGGGTAAAGGGGTATTTGTAGAGTTCAGGGTCAGTTTTCAGTTTGTTGGGAAAGGAGTATTTGTAGGGTTCAGGGTCAGTTTTCAGTTTGTGGGTGTAGGGGTATTTGTAGGGTTCAGGGTCAGTTTTCAGTTTGTTGGGAAAGGAGTATTTGTAGGGTTCAGGGTCAGTTTTCAGGTTGTGGGTGTAGGGGTATTTGTAGGGTTCAGGGTCAGTTTTCAGTTTGTGGGTAAAGGGGTATTTGTAGGGTTCAGGGTCAGTTTTCTGTTGTTGGGAAAGGAGTATTTGTAGGGTTCAGGGTCAGTTTTCAGTTTGTGGGTGTAGGGGTATTTGTAGGGTTAAGGGTCAGTTTTCAGTTTGTGGGTAAAGGGGTATTTGTAGGGTTCAGGGTCAGTTTTTAGTTTGTTGGGAAAGGAGTATTTGTAAGGTTCAGGGTCAGTTTTCAGTTTGTTGGGAAAGGAGTATTTGTAGGGTTCAGGGTCAGTTTTCAGTTTGTGGGTAAAGGGGTATTTGTAGGGTTCAGGGTCAGTTTTCAGTTTGTGGGTAAAGGAGTATTTGTAGGGTTCTGGGTCAGTTTTTAGTTTGTGGGTAAAGGGGTATTTGTAGGGTTCAGGGTCAGTTTTCAGTTTGTGGGTAAAGGGGTATTTGTAGGGTTCAGGGTCAGTTTTCAGTTTGTGGGTAAAGGGGTATTTGTAGGGTTCAGGGTCAGTTTTCAGTTTGTGGGTAAGGGGTATTTGTAGGGTTCAGGGTCAGTTTTCAGTTTGTTGATAAAGGGGTATTTGTAGGGTTCTGGGTCAGTTTTGGCCTTTAGGGTGAAGGGGTCTTTTTAGTGTTTTGGGACAGTTTTGGGTATTTTAGAGTGCTGATGTATAGTTTAACTTAACAGTGATACATTAAATTTATTACAGGAAAATAGCTATTATTATAACTTTACATTAGTACCATTTATTTAGATAAAAACAATTTATGTATTAGCATGTTTCCAGACAGTAGCTATAGTGGAGTTGGAATTCTAATTATTAATTGGTTGGTGTCCAGCACCATCAGTAATATTATCAACACTGGAGTTGGATTAATAAAAATACATTGGTTAGTCTCCACCACATTTTATGGTATTACCTTGAGTGTAGTAGGAATAGTAAAATAATTTTTGCTACTGTCCTGCAGCTTCTATCATTTTAGATTGACTGGAGTAGTAACAATACATATAAAATTGGTCAGTGTGCAGCACATTTGTATACATTTGTTCATTACTGTATTTTAATAATAAAAAATAATGCAACATAGATGTTTTCAAATTAGTTTCTTAAACAATTTTTAATTTTTTTATTGTGTACTACAATAACATCAAAAACAAATATAACATCACATTTTTTTTAACTTTTATTATTCACACAATAACATCTTTACATTTATATACATGTGGTCAATGTAAAAAATTATTTGGATTACTAGATTCTTTCAGTAAATTTTACATATTCCCATCAGTCATTTACAATTTAAAGTATTTATATAGAAATACATTAAACAATGATTTGTTATATATTTCTTACATTAATATTTAATAATGTTAATATTAAATATTAATATAATAAAATATATAATACATATTTCTTTTTAACAAGTAACATGACTATTATTACATTTCTTAGGATAAATTGAAATACAAAAATAAATTTTCTTGGTGTATAATTCACACAATGTTGTTTTTACATAAAACATATAAATCGCTTTGGTTGTAAAGTTTATAATTGTATAGGGAAACAATATGTTTAATTATAATATCTTGTATTTATCAAATTGTAGTAAAGCAATTATATAATTTTGTTATAATTAGAAATAATTATATAATCTTTTTTTACTAATTAATAAAAATAATAATTATTTTATTAATTATTATTATTATTAATTAATAAACATAAACATTCATTTATTATTAACAAAAATATATACATTCACAGATAAAATAGAGACTTTTTTCAGGCCATTCTTTATATACTAAATGGTTCTACTTGTTATATTAATAACAATAAATAAGTTATATTATTTATCATTATTAATTATTCCCATAAACATTTATAATGTTTTATTAAAATTATACACAAAATTATTCATATAAATATACAGAATAACTAAATATTTACATCTTTTATTCAAAGTTTTACATAATTATTTAATATTATTAATATATAATACATATTATATATTAATTTATATTAAATATATTATTTTTTTTAAATAAAGGAAAATTGTCATGAGTATAGTGTATTAATTTGTTACATTATACATGTGTATGTATTATATATTTTATATTTCACATTGTTTATTCTATTATCCCTTTACACAAATGGGTTAAGGGGACTACTTTTTTACCGCGTAAGGTTATTGCGCTCCATTCAGGACTGGAGAAGCTCGCGGTTGGGAGTTGCTTCGCGTGGAGAGAGGTAAGGTTATTTTTAACTACAAATTATAAGTAAGTGGTCATGTTTGAGGGTGTAATCAAACTCTGTAGTGTTTTTTGGTGTATGTATTATTAGTTTAAGTAGCGTTTGGGTGAAAAGTCTCCGTTATAGATGTGTCGTGCTTTTTTTCCTTCAAGTCTAATTTTAAGTGTTCGGAAATGTCTTCTTACATGGTTAATGTTAATTGTTAGTATATTTACAAATGTGAAGGGGGTATTTGTGGGTGGCTTTCGTTATGTATGTTATTTTACAGGTTTCGGTTCCTCGCATGAAAACTACATGGAAGGAAGCGTGTTTTGTAACGGAGAAACAAATGTTTAAGTTATTATGCTTATATTTTGAATTTTATCTCCTATTTTTCGGGTTTGCCAGGACCGGTTTTTTAACTTTTTAAACCTTTTTCGGGTTTTTTGGAGGGTTTCGAATCGGATTGATACATTGATATGCGTGACCGTTTTTTTTAAATAGTGTGTATATAACTTTAAATCCTAACGTGTACACACTACTGTTTTCGGGATTTCCTGGAGCGTTTTTTTACGTTTTACAATTTATTTTCGGGTTTTTGAGGGTTATCCCATATTGGAATAGTAAGATATTGGATTGGATTGTATGGATTGATTTTTCCTTGATTGCGTCTCTCAAGTCCAAAAATTGTAAGTATTTATTTTACAATTTTGATTGGGTGGGAAATGTCGATTTCTAATGTTATGTGTATGTTATAAAAAATTATAAACATTGCATATTTGTTACAAATTTTTTTACATAACTTTTAAAAGTTTGTCAAACAAATATGTTTTATTTATAATTCATTATATATGTTTATGAGATGTGAATTTTATTAGTATTGTAAGAAGACATTCGTATATTTACTTGACATTTTTATAGAAGACTTTTTGCTATTATTGCCAGGTATTCTAAACCTCTAGTTGTAGGGTATAATGTGACTTGACTTTGAAGTAGTCGGAACATTTGTTGGGTTTGTTTAGTGAGTTTGGGCCCTATTTGTGACACTGATTGTTCCATTCTTAGTTCCTGATAGCTTTGTTCTTTTTTCAAAGCTTCAAGAAGGTTGTGGAAAGTGGGTTTGCCTCTGTTTGTAGTTGCTTGGAAAGCATTATGCCACCCTTCAACACTATTGTTGGTTTTCGCCTCTTGGTTTAAAGTACTGAGATAGACATTCCACCAAGGGATTTGGAATTTGGGCTGGCGTCGATGTCCTGATCTGTGCAACCTTCCCACCCAAGTGTCTTCAAAATAGTCTAGCAATGGTGTTAGCTTATCCTCATTCCTCTTATAATATGCGCTGTCAATTAATAAATTGTAATGTTCAGCAACATCTGTAACAGGGACGTAGGCCAGGGCTATTAACTTTTTAACTTGATAGGCAAAGGTGCTATCTGTAGAGTATAGTACACTTAAAGTAGATTTTTGGAGATGCCTCCATATACTCTGATTAAAATGATAATAGCAACCCTGGATTGCTGTGTGTGGAAATGTTCTCAAAATGCTATTTATCATAGCTAATTCGAAATCAATAATTATTTTTTCGGGAAAATAATTATTGATTTCCGTTTTGAGAACATTTAAAATTTCGGTGTAGGTTGTTTGCTGTTTGTTGGGTAGCAAACAGTAAATGAAAGGTATGTTAGAATGATGGTATAAACCGTGGATGGAATACAGTTGGTAAAAAGGTTTTGGGCAGGGTTTAAATGTTCCATCCATCATCCATTGGGGACACTGTTGGATTTTTCGTAAATTACTTGCAGTTGCAAACATAATTATTCTGTTTGTACTGCTTTCATTATCAAAAAGAATAAATTTATCTTTATTGTGTGTGATGGCCATTTCGGGGGAAATAATAATTTCTTCAAAACAAGTTGGGTTGGGTTGGGTTGTGCTAGTGAGTCGTTTGGTGCGTGCAATAGTGCGTTTCAGGGAGTCAATAGAGGGTAGTTGCCCTGAAGCATGGGCAGGGATTTTTACCAGTTCTTCTTTAAGTATTTGGGTGGTGGGTTTGTCACTTTGTGTGCTAGCACTTTTAATACTTTCTAAGGCATCTCTAATTTCAATTTCGGTGACATTTGGGGGATGATTATGTTCTCTAGTAAATAGCACATTAGTTTCCTCGGTAGTGGCCCTCCCATAACATTTGTTGGAGTAGTATTTTGTACACTTCCAAAAAACCTTTCTACCACTTTGTCTCTCCTGATTATACACATAACCCATGTAGCATAATAGCAATTTATTTTTCTGAGACATGACAAATTCTGCACCTTCAGTCATTTTGATTTACTTGTTCTAGGAAAGAGTAGAAAGAAACAAAATCAGTACACATTTTTTTACTTATGTGGTGCTAACATCATTAGTGATGCATTTATACTTACAGTTAATCAAAGTAGTAGTCACAGAAGCAGAAATGTCTTTTGAATGATGGTCTTGTATGTATGTCTTTATTTGCTGTTGGTGTGAAAATATAGAAAAACAACGTTAATGTTTATATATAACAAACGTATTTCCTACTCAAAAGCAGTTGTCATTTTTGTCTACTAGTGCATTTGATGTAAGCATTACATATACTTACTTGTTTAAATAGTAGAATAGTCGTAATTGGTGGAGTTCATCAATTTAGTACAGGTATGATCTGTAGAGTAGATAGAAGAAATAAAAGCAAAATATTATAATTTTAATACTGAACCGTTTGGAAATGTAACAGATTTAAACGTATACTAACTTCTACATATGTCGTTTTATTTGTTGTAGGTAGAATAGCTGTATGATGTATTCAGAATATCTGTAGAGGAAATATAAAATAGATAAGATGTTGTTAAGAACATAGACTGTGTTATTTTCGGCAGTTTTAGAGAAATGATAAATATACTTACATTTTTTACAAGGCTATTCTTCTATATTGGTATATTTTGTGTAGGATGTTTTCATATGATATGTAGAATAGATGTATGATGTTTTCTGAATATCTGTAGAGGCAATTCAAAATAAATAACATGGTGTTAAGAATATAGTTAGCGTTTTTTGTGCCCACATTTTAGCAAATAACAATTATACTTACATTTTTCTGAAGGGTATTCTTGTGTTTTGCTATAGTTGATCTTGGATCTTTCAAATGATCTATAGGGAAGATGTAAAAAGCAAGATATGTTGTTTAAAAATGTGCATTAATGAAATTTGCCGTTTTATAACAAACACATCTATACTTACATGTGTAATTAGTGTAGTTTTATCGTTTTTGCTGTAGAAATAGCACAATTTCTGTATATCTGTAAATATAATGTTAATGAAAAATAAATACTTTTGTAAATTAGTGTTTAAAAAAAGCAGTTGCTGTGTAACAGAGAATTACTATATACTTACTATCTGATTTTGCACATGAAGAAATATGACCATGTAATAGGAATTGTGTTGGAGTAGTTTCTATCAGAAAAGTAGGAAGACATGAAAATAAAATAAGTGTAAGACTTAAGAGATGTAAGGAAAATAGTGCACTTCTAATTTAGTTTTCTACAAAAATGCTGTGTTACTTACTTGATTAATTAGCTAGTAAGCTGGATCTTTAAAGATGTTTATTCTGCAACAAAATCTTCAAAGTGTTGGCATCTACTTTCCAGAGAGGTAGCAGCAACAAATGGTAGAATGCATGTAGCCCTTTTATAGTATATGTGTTATGTGTGCTTTGATTTGATTGGTTGTAGGATGTAAGGAAGCATAGTATAGGCTAGTTTGAATTTTTTTAAGTTAATTGGAGTGTTTGTTGATGTGAGAATGGTGGTATGTGGTTGTTCCCGCATTAAAGCAGGTTCGTGTTTAAATGAAATATATTTATATGTCAAAATAAGTAATGAAAATGTTAGTTAAATGCAAAGAATAATAGAAAATGATAAAATGCATGTAATAGAATGTATAGTAAATGTGGTTTAATAGTAATTTTATGTAAGAAACAGGTATTATATGTGAAACGTTTTTTTTAGTGAGAAATGACTTTTATTGATGATAAAGATGGTATTTTAGAAAGAAAAGTGTGCAAACATGAACTCGATATTTTTTTTTTAACGATATTGTGGTAGTCTATATTTTTGTAGTCGATATTTTTGTAGTGTTAGGGCTAATTTCATGTCCAACGATATAATTGTAGTCGATATTTTTTTAAGCGATATTTATGTATTCGATATAGTTAGTACTCGATATTTTTTACTCGATATTTTTGTAGTTTGTGTAATAGGTATAGTAAGTCGATATTTTTGTCGTCGATAATTTGTCAACGATATTTTGGTAAGTCGATAATGTGTCCGTCGATAATATTTCAGTGATCCACCCTCAACACCTCACCCTCAATGACCCTCCCTCACTCACCCTCACAATAACTCATCCTCACTCACCCTCAACACCTCACCCTCACCCTCAATCACCTTCAACACCTCACCCTCACCTTCACTCAACATCACACTCACTCACCCTCAACGACTCACCCTCAGTTACCCACACTTACCATCAAAAACGCAACATCACTCTGCCTCTCCATCATTCACCCACTATCCATCATTCACCCACTATCCATCACTCACAAAGTCGCCATCATTCACCCACTCATTATCATTCACCAACTCCCCATCATTCATCCACTCTCCATCATTCACCCACTCTCCATCATTCACCCACTCTCCATCATTCACCCACTCTCCATCATTCATCCAATCTGCTTCATTCACCCACTATGCATCATTCACCCAATCTCCATCATTCACACAATATGCATCATTCACCAACTCTGCAATTTTAGGAATGTTAGGCCTTTTTCATACACATCCAAAAATTTCACAACGGAAAAAAAGGGGGGCGACGGAGTACTGCATCAGATACGTTAGACACAAAAAATAATTCAAAAAAATTGACCTAAAACGATGCAAGGATAGTAATCAGGCTTCGGACCAAAAATAAAATCTAATTCGTACAATATTACAACAATATTACACAAAGGAAACAAATACAAATATGTGCCAGAAAGCGAGGACGAGGATGTACAAAGACAAAAGTGAAACAGCCTACTTTTTCGTGGGGCAATAAACAAGCACTATTCATCCGGAGAATGGGACGGATTAAAGACAATAGTCAAGTCTTACACTACAAAACGGTACGCATACAACTATAGCAATTCTTCACACAGAATTGCATCTAATATTAAACTCTTTCTCAAAAATACAACTATTCTGAAACAGTCAACTTTTTCTGAGGGCAATAAACAAGAACGATTCATCCGGAAAATGGGACGGATTAAAAACAATAGTCGACACTTACACAAAAAGCCATACGCATAGACAATAGAAGTTATTCACACTTAATTTTTTATAATATAATAAACATCTTACGGAAATACAACTATACTTTCACAAAAAGCAAACACAAAATACATTACATCACTGTACATGTAATTCATACATTGCTACCAATACTAAAGTCAGCAAAGACACAAATTTTCATTTCATACATCAAGTACGTCAATAACATATTATCCGACTACTTCAGCATCACACTAAAAAATAATGCAGACACAACTTACATCAATATATTACAACAAATTTAGCACTTCAAATTTCAAAAAAAATCTTTTGTACGTCGAATTACCAAAACAACAAAACAAAACATTACATTACACTTTAACAAAACATATACATTACATATCGCCAAAAAAAAGATATACTTTACGTTACATTACAAACAATTACAAATATTACGATCGAAATAAAAACATTTCTAAAGTCTTTAACTTTAACATAGTATATATACTACATTACATTACATTAAAACACACTTAAGATTACATTCTTACCTGTCAAACGACGCAGCAACACCACAGGAACAAGAACACGCCTTCCGCCCACCAACATTCTCGAGTTCTGGGGAATTCCACCGTTGACGTATGCAAATCGGAACGCTACGTCAAAAACGTCGCGCTCCGATTGGCTAAAAAAAAACGTAAACAAAAAACACACACAACTCAAAAAAAAACTAGAGCGCTAAACATAGCCGACGTCGACGTGACGCAAAAGGTCGGCCATTTTGAAAAAAAAAACAAAAAAGGGACTCCACAAACCCGTTACAAACACAACACACTGTTATTACAAAACATACACACTTACATGAAATACAAATTTACACATAAGACCGAACGAATATAAAGGGAACATCTGACACCTTTTGTTAAAGGAAAAAAAAAACTTCATTACTATTAAAATACACACACTCATAACATCACCCTCACACACCAATACTATCACACTCCTTCACACACGCTCAATAACGCTAACACAACATCTCTCTCATAGACCATCAAACAACTTCAACTTCACACACACTTACTCATCCTCACACTCACAAACTCACAACCCCTCACCCTCACACACCATCACCCTCACACCACCACTCAATACAAATGACTCAAAATCACCCTCACACACCCTCACCCTCACACACCGTCAAACACCTTCAGACACACTATGAATAACAACAACAAACACACCTTCAATCACCCTCACACACACACACACCCTCATCCTCAAACAACTTACCCTCACACAAACACGCTCCCCTAAAAATCATCACAACACTCTCACACTCACGACACTTCACACACTCTCAGACGCAAACAACATCACTCATCCTCACACCCTAACACCCCCTAACACTCCCCCCCTCACCCTCACCCCCTCAACATCACCCCTCACACACTCACACTCACTCCCTCAACACCCCACCCACACCCACCCTCACTCACCCTCACTCACCCTCAACACCTCACTCACCCTCTACAACTCTCCCTCAACACCTCACCCACCCTCACCCTCACTCACCCTGACAATCACTCACCCTCAACTCCTCACTCACCCTCAACACCTGACTCACGCTCAACACCTGACTCACCATCACTCTCACTCATCCTCACTCAACCTCAACAATTCACCCTCACTGACACTCACTCACCCTCACTCATCCTCACTCTCACTCACCCTCAACGCCTCACCCTCAACTCCTCACTCACCCTCACTCACACTCATCCTCACTCACCCTCAACACCACACACTCACTCAATCACCCTCACTCACCCTCAACTCATTCACCCTCAACACCTCACCCTCAACTCCTCACTGTCAAAACCTCACCCTCACTCACACTCAAATCCTCATCCTCACTCACTCACCCTCAACACCTCACCCTCACTCACTCACCCTCACTCACCCTCAACTACTCACCCTCAACACCTCACCCTCAACACCTCACACAAAAAAAAACACCATCAACACCTCACCCTCAACACCTCACCATCAACACCTCACTCACCCTCACTCACCCTCACTCACACTCACTCTCACTCACTCTCACCCTCACTCACCATCACTCACCCTCACCCTCACACACCCTCACTCACCCTCACTCACCCTCAACTCCTCACTCACCCTCACTCATCCTCAATCACCCTCAACGCCTCACCCTCACCCTCACCCACCATCAACACCTCACCCCAACTCACATTCACCCTCACTCACCCTCACGCTCACTCACTCTCACTCACCCTCATCACCTCAATCACCCTCAACACCTCACTCACCCTCAACACCTCACTCTCCCTCAACACCTCACTCACCCTCAACTCCACAGTCACCCTCACTCACCCTCACACGCACTCACCCTCAATTCCTGAACGCTCACACTCACACACTCACACCCCCTCACGCTCACACCCCATCAGCCTCACACCCACACACTCACACTCCCTCACACTCAATGACAATAACTCACAGTCAGACTCACACACCCTCACGCTAACACACCCTCACCCTCACACCCCATCACCCTCACACCCCCTCACTCACACTTACTCACACTCAATGACAATACCTCACACTCACCCTCACTCACCCTCAACGCCTCCACCTCAACTCCTCACCCGCACTCACCCTCACTCACCCTCAACACCTCAATAACGCTCAACACCTCACCCTCAACACCTCACCATCACTCACCCTCAACACCTCACTCACCCTCAACTCCTCACTCACCCTAAACACCTCACTCACCCTCACACTCACTCATCCTTACTCATACTCAAAAACCTCACCCTCATCTACGCAACGCCACTCATCTACTAAAATACACTCAACTACGCAACGCCACTCAACTACCCAATGCCACTCAACTACGCAATGCCACTCAACTACGCAAAGCCACTCAACCACGCAACGACACTCAACTACGCAACGACACTCACACATGCAACGCCACTCAAACATGCAACACCACTCACACATGCAACGCCACTAAACAACGCCACACCACTCAACTACGCAACGCCACTCAACTACGCACACATGCAACGCCACTGCCACATGCAACGCCACTCACACATGCAACGCCACTCACACTGCCAACAACACTCACACAGCCAACGCCACTCACAAAGGCAACACCACTCACACAGGCAACACAAATTACACAGCCAACGCCTCACACACAGGCAACACCTCTCACACAAGCAACGCCACTCACACACGCAACACCACTCACACAGGCAACGCCACTCACACAGGCAACGCCACTCACACACGCAACGCCACTCACACACGCAACGCCACTCACACACACAACGCCACTCACACACGAACAACACTCACGTTGCCAATAGATCGCGCAGTACGACAGGTGGAACTATTACAATGACAAATAACAATGCCTTTCACTGTTGTTATCATTTAGAATACATAAAGGGCATTGTCATTTACACAACCAATAGCTCAAACTTTCCTACTGCGAGACCTATTGGCAACGCCAGTGCTTGTTTTATAATCTCTTTTTAGTCGGATTATGTGGTCCTGTGTCTCTCCTGGATGAAGTTCTTTTTTTGTCTTCTTTGTGCTGCCCGAATCTCCAGTTTTTTGGATTGACACTCCGCTGAAAACCATTTTACTCTACTGAGTGGTTTCCCACTAAGATTTTTGACCCTTTTCAGTTCTATTCTTAGACACCAGACTACTTCTTCTAATTTTCCTATGAACCAGTTCAAGGTTTTATTCTCTAGATTTTCCGGCTTCATTTTAATTTGCATAGCTAACAGTTTTGCCTGATATTCCTCCGTGAGTCGTGTCGTCACCCGTCTAGGGTACTCAACCCCCTGGGGGATCACTTTATCTCTGGGTAAGCTTCTTCCCCCCTGTATTGTTAGGTGTAGAAGGTTATGGTAACTAATCTCTTTTTGTTCCAACTTAAATTCCCGTACTTGGGGGAAGTTCCAGGCTTGTAAAAACATGTAATCAATTGGGCAATTCTGAGAGCCTATTTTAAAGGTTTTCCCTGCTGGGCAGTCATACTTCATTCTTCCATTCAAGCATTGAAAACCCCTGCCTCCTAGGAAATATACCAGATCAGCTTCCTGTTTCGATATCTCCCCTGCTGGGAATCTTGCTGGGTTTATTCCAAACACCTCTAACATTTCTCTGTTCAAAGTATCTGCCTTTTTTGGGTTAAGTTTATGATTGAAATCCCCCATTATTATCACAGTATCCAATACGTATTTTTCTACTATAAAATCTACATCTTCTTTAAACAGCTTCATCTCATTCTCATATTCTACACCATTATCCCACTGCATGTATACATTCATTACAGTCAGCATTTTATACTTCTTTTCCACTGTCAGTAATTCTATTCTGCTAGTCAGAGCCCATTTACATTACATTTTTATCGGTTTTACTTCTCTGAGCACTTTTGTTGAAACCAATGTCATTAATCCCCCCGACGGACGACCATAGTTCTTTTTCTTAGCCGGGCGGTTTAGTTGTAGGTATCCTTCGTTGATCGGGGTTTCGTCGCATGTCCAGGTCTCTTGAAGGCAGGCAATGTTCACTTTATTTACTATGTCCTTTATAGTTTCTCTCTTTTTCTCATTGCCTAGCCCATTCACATTCCATGTCAGGAGACCTAGACTTTGCGCATAATAAGTTTTGATTATTTTTATTATTATGCTTGTGATTAATTCGAGCATAAATAGTGGCGAAACCAAGTAGAAAAGCCACTATGGTACTAGTAATGTACTGAAACAATACGTGATGTATATTGTGAACAACATCCAATATAGTGTATGATTTCAGTCCCTTGTTTGTTTTTGCCACCAAATCACACAAGAATGTTGTTAAAAACATGGCGCCTACCATCAATGTTTGTAACATTGAGGAAGGTGGAGCGCCGAAACGCGTCTGTTGCGATCTTTAAAATAAAACATCTGAGAACTACCCCCGGAGTGCGTGGTTTCTTTGGCAAACCTGGTGGAAACCTTGAGCTGCATATTTTTGCGGGTCCTGTAACCGCATCGCGCACCCGTCTGCGAGTGCTCTCGAAACTTGCAGGGGACTGAGCTGGATTGAAATTTGAGAGCACCGCCACGCTGACAAGGATAAGACACCGACTCTGCCGCAGCTTGTTGGACCAGAGCAGCACTTCGTTGGGAGGACTGTCATCGGACCATATAGCGGTGAGGAGACGACGGATTCCTTTATATATTACAGCATACTAGGCAAGACAAAGGGGTAAATGTTCTTAATGTACAAAAACTAAGCGTAAATAAGCAAAATGGATGGCGCTATGTTCAATGAAGCGTCACGGCATGAAGCCGTCAAAGGAATGTTTAAGAAACACAAGGAAGGAGCACCACCCTCTAAAGCAAGCCCGCCAAATAAACTGACTGATCTACTAACCATCTTGGAAAGACTATACGAAAGAGAGGTCAGAAAGTGGTGGGAGGCGACTAGCCTACAACATTACTTGGATGAGCAAATGGTACCAAGGGGGCTCAGAGTATATACCGTTCCATCTTATGAGAACTCCAACCCACAATTGTTGACGGATTGGGAGGAGCTAACATCTCATTATTGCAAAGGCACCCTGGGTCTCTTGATAAAGTACGCCTGGAGTGATCGCGAAAAGGCGTTACTTGAGATAAGAACCATAGAAGAAGAATTGGCTAAAATGGAGGAGAGTAAAGAAACTATAGAGACTATGAGGACACAGATGAAATTAAGACTTGGCAAATATGAACAGAAAATCAAAACGCGGAAACAAGAAAAAATTTAACCGCGATGAAAGAGACTACTCCCAAGGTCAGATTCTCACGTTTGCCTGAAAATTCGATGCTCCAAGAAAGGAGTTGAACAAGAAAAGCAGGCAGACACCAGCACGGAGAGCAGAAACCTCAGAATCCAGTGCAACGGAGAATGAATCCGCAGATGATACAACGATAAGGGACGGAGGCGAGGCGAATACATCTAAGATGACACCTTTTCAGGGCGAATTTCAGGTGATTCAACAGGCATGGCTACGGGGAGGGAAGAACAAACCCCCAGAACGAGAAGAAGAAAAACGAGAAGAGGAGGTGGGGGCAACAGGGTGAAGAGGACGCGGAAGACCCAAGAGATCGAATTGGGTGAACCGGAAGAAATGAATACATCTCAGAACACAGTTGAGGACATCACTGTAATAAATCTAACACCAAGAGTCCTCACTGATACTGAGAATGGAGTTCTAAGCCTGGGACTCAGCTTCTGCCCAACAAGCCATCTAGAATATACGCAAACGCGTATAGACCTGTTTAATTTTGTTCGAAAATTAAAACTACACAAATACTTTAAAACAAGACCATCTTCGAAAAGCCCAATTGGGACACATGTGAGGGCCACTGCTACTGATGCGTTAAGAGGAAATGATGTATCAGCAGTTGAGATCTTGCAAGGTCTAGCCCTCGAGGAATACAAGAGCCAGCTCCCATTATCTACCGAAGAGGCAGCAACAAGAGCAGCAACTTTGGGAATCGAACAAGAAAGAGAGGAGAGCGGCTACAAACTTAGATCGAACTAACATTGGATGCGATCGATATATTCTCGGAAGCAATGACTAATGACTTACTGAAATATAGAGTGAAAAGTGGAAAAGATGGAAAGAACAGAGGGAACAATATAAATCCAGATGAAAGAAAAGCAATTCTTGATCTAATGCAGGATATGAGTGTGATAATTAAGCCTTCAGATAAAAGCGGAAATGTTGTTTTACAAACAAGAGAAAATTACTGCAAAGAAGCTATAAAACAACTACGAAATGCAGAAAAGTATGAGTTGTCATCTAAGGAAAATTATGCTGCCAGCATACAACAATATGATGAATTGATCTACAGCTGGTATCGCAAAGACATGCTGGGAAAAGAGGAATATTTATTCCTAAGAAGCAACAATCCGACAATTCCAACATTTTATCACATTCCAAAAATCCACAAGAACAGAACGGACCCTCCAGGCAGACCTATCATTTCATCACAAAACAGCTTAACCGAACATCTTTCCACTTTTATTGATCACTTTCTCAGCCCACTGGTACAGGAATTGGATTCCTATATAAGAGACACAAAGGAATTCCTGTCCAAAATTGAAAAAATCAAATGGGATCCAAGCTACAGAATGTTAGTATTAGACATAACAAGTCTATATACATGCATTAGTCACGATAAAGGCATCAAAGCAGTGGAATATTACCTCAAAAAGAGACAACTGAGGTTTTTGGAACATAATCAGATGCTGGCAATTTTTGTGGAATTTTGTTTGACACATAATATTTTTTTATTTGAGGACGCCTATTACAGACAAATATCTGGAACTGCGATGGGTACCTGCTTTGCCCCCAGCTACGCAAACTTATTCGTAGGCTGGTGGGAGGAGCAGGTACCCAGGTCGCTGGAGGTGGATGGTGAGAGTGGCTGCGTGATCAAGTGGTGTCGTTACATAGACGACTTGTTCATAATCTGGCAAGGATCGGAATATACTGCTAAGGCCTATATTGACGCCCTCAATAGGAATGACAAGAATCTGAATTTCAGTGGCTCTATAAGCAATACCTGTGTGGAATATTTGGACTTAAAAGTGTTCATAGTAGATAACAATATAGAGACATCTCTTTTCCGCAAAAGCACAGCGGGAAACTCAGTATTGTATGCCACAAGCAATCATCCAACTGCATTAATACAGAGCATTCCCTACGGAGAGCTACTTAGGCTCAAACGCAACAGCTCCAGGGATTCAGATTTCAAAATTGCAGCATCACTATGCATCAGTAGATTTCAGAAGAGAGGTTATGCAATGGCCACCATACAAAGTGCATTTCATAAAGTCAATGCATTACAGAGACAAAATCTACTGGTGGACAAGAATAACACTTCCATTGATGAAAATATCGAAATGGGTAAATTCCGGCTGGTAACTCCATATTCGGCGGAAGCGAACTTCTTGAAACGTATGCTTAGAAAGAATTGGCATATATTAAAGACTGACAGTTGCATCAAAGATGACATTCCTGATTATCCTTTGGTAACCTTCAAGAAATCCAGATCTCTAAAAGATTTGTTGGTCCAAAGTCATTTAAAGAAAATTGAAAGGAAATCTAACACACTCGCTGATTTAAAGGGTTTCCATCCATGTCACCACTGTAAAGCCTGTGCACACAGCAAAAGAGTGAAAAACTATGAGATACCAAATACGGGAATAGTAAAAACGATCAACAAATACCTTACCTGCAATACTTCTTATGCAGTATACTGTCTCAAATGTCCGTGCGAACTGATGTATATCGGGAGTACGATCAAACCCTTAAAATTAAGGATTTTAGAACACTTAAGGGCAATTGATAAAAATGATCAATCGTATCCTGTCGCCCGGCATTTCCAGGACAAACATTCCAGCAGTAGACATCAACTACAAAATTTTGGACTGGATTATATACCGGAGAACCCCAGGGGGGGAGACAGACTACATAGGCTAAGAAGACTTGAGTCTCGATATATTATAGACTTAATGACCAAATACCCCAATGGTTTGAATGCAGGGGAAGAACTGGCATCTCATATTGGATTCTAAATACAAAACACTCAAAGTATATAAAAAACAGAGGTATATTGGACTGAAGTAGGTTTGTATTTCTGTATAACACTAATAGCAAAATAATGAACCTAACCGACATATGAACTTCTGGATTGTATAATCAATGAACTTTATGCAAAATAACTTATAGAGACATTGGAGGAAAAAGTTGCAGAGAAGGAAATAATTTGTATAGTTTCTCAAATATCCTCAATTACTTTAAAATGTATGATTAATTGAAGTATGACATTAAGGTAATCCTTTCACTGTGTAAGTTCTTGAACTAACGTAATATGTTTAGGATTAATGATAATTAGGATTGTGGTAAAACAATTGTAAGTCAAGGGAGATTTGCCGAACCACGGCTCGATTATCTTAATTCGTCACTGGTTTTGTTAAAGTACAATGATCACGCCAGTATATGGCTAAACGGCGTATTCCTAGATTGGGTTTGTAATTCCAAGATGGCGTAGTAATTGTCACTAGATAAGATGTTGGCAGCTTTAGTCTTAAAATCTTGGAGATGGAATTAGCTGCTCAAAAATATATGTGCAATTCCGCAAACCCAAACTATGCCGACATAACTTAGCTGATACACAGCGGAGAAACGTGACTGCAGCAATGTACGCGCAGTTGACAAATTTAATTTTTGCGCATAATAAGTTTTGATTATTTTTTTTATTATGCTTGTGATTAATTCGAGCATAAATAGTGGCGAAACCAAGTAGAAAAGCCACTATGGTATTAGTAATGTCCTGAAACAATACGTGATGGATATTGTGAACAACATCCAATATGGTGCATGATTTCAGTCCCTTGTTTGTTTTTGCCACCAAATCACACGAGAATGTTGTTAAAAACATGGCGCCTACCATCAATGTTTGTAACATTGAGGAAGGCGGAGCGCCAAAACGCGTCTGTTGCGAACTTTAAAATAAAACATCTGAGAACTACCCCCGGAGTGCGTGGTTTCTTTGGCAAACCTGGTGGAAACCTTGAGCTGCATATATATATATATATATATCCAACACAAATTGTCTCCTTAGTGGGGGGCCTCCAACCCTGCAGGGTGGCTTCGGCTTCGATGGGGATGGAGAATCCCCTTTAAAACATTCACAAAACAACTGCAGAAGCCCAATTCTTGATACTGCCAGCGTTTTATTTCAAAGAAAGGAATACAGCATAATGTGCTCCCTGACACGTTTCTGATTCCTGCCAAGCCTTGATCACAGGTGAGTGATTTCACTGTTAATAATAATCAATTGCTTTTGGGGGTGGAGCTTGCCGGCGTCCATGGTGGACGTGTGAGCGAGGAGCTCCTAGCCTTTTCCCCGTAAATATCCTGCAAACTTATCCTGCGGAGTGCCCAAAAGATTCTACTACCTGCTATTGCCCCCCCCGGCCCCTAGGGGTGAGGGGCGGAGGCTCGGAGCCAGGTACGCTGCAATACCGGGACATCCTCGCTGAGCGGATCCGGCGGTGGCGGACCAGGCCTGCATCCCCGGCCTGGCCTGTGAAGCTGCCCGAGTGGCGTCGCTTGACGTGCGGCCTGCGTGGCGCCGGAAGTGCCGGCGGAGTGCTACGCACGGTGGACTTGGGCTGCCCTGGAGCTGGAGTGCTCGCAAGCCCATCTACGGCGGAAGGTATCTTGAGTGCGGCGATCGGCCGTGCACCGTGACTCGGCTGGCCATTTTGCTGGACTGCGAAGTGGGGGGCCCGGGAGCACTTTCGGCAGTGAGCCCCAGCTGAACTTCCCGCCAATTCGGCAGCTGTCCGCGGTGATATCTGCGGTGAGACTTACGGTGCTGTGGGGAGCCCTGTTGTTAGGGCGGGTCTCTGGACATAGTGGCTCGCTACCGGACCGCGGAGGAGGAGCGCTGCTCTGACTGAGGATCGACGCACCATCGGAGAGTGCCTGTTGGGCCCAGGCGCCCACGCGAAGTCTGTGAGTGTATTTCCTATTGCATCAGGCTCCAGCTGCGAGCCCCTTGCGGAGACAGGAGACACCGGGTGGGTGCGCAGCAAGTACAGTACAGCGGACACCTCTGCGAGTTGCCCTCTGGTTGGCGCCCTTTTGGGGCTCGGCCTGCCTTGGTGTCGGCCATTTGCTGCGCCGCCCGAGGCCTGCTACTGAGACATGGAGTAGTTTGTGGGACACTGTCACCGTAGTGGGAGGTCCCTGCTTCGCACTACCTTTGACGAGGCAGGTGATTGTGGGCCCTGATAGTGGACACTGGGATATTTGTGCTGCAGATAGTGGTGACAGACCTGGATACCCGTTGCCGCTAGGACCCCTGGAGACCCTGGTGGCTGGGAGACGACGCAGTGGGGCCGTGTCCTAGAACGGTCACTGTTGTGGTGTGTGGCACTCTGGATTGCAGGACCGGCTGACTGCGCACTTGTGAACACGCCCGTGGGTGCCGAATTTTTGGGACTCGGTGCTTGCGACACACGCCATTCTGCGAGACGTCGCTGCCCTGCTCAAACTGGCCTTGGGTCCTTGAGGGAAGTTACTTTTTGATGTCCAGCAGCGTCACCATGGGCAAAAACGACAAAACGCAGCCCAAACTTTCCTTTGAGCAGCGACGCACCAAGGGGACAGAGGTGCCTGTCACGGATACGTCCCCGCGGGGAGCTGCCTCTAACGCTTCGATGGGAGCCGATATCCAAAACATGCTGGTCTCAATGGAAAAGGGGCTACAAGACAGCATCGCATCCATTGGTACCAAAATTGACGCCATAACGTATCGTATGGACCGCATGTCGGAACGTGTGGACAAGCATGCCGAACAGCTCGACATGGCGGAGAGGCGGCTGACGAAAGCGGAGGAGGCACAGTCGAAGTGGGACAAAGACCGCAAGCAGTTTGGCAGACTCCTGCAGGTGATCCAAGACAAGTCGGAGGATTTGGAGGCGAGATCGCGGAGATCCAACATTCGCATCACGGGTGTGGCGGAGACCACTCAAACTGGCAAGATGGAGCTGTTCGTGGAGAAACTATTGAAAACACTGCTTGGTGACGATGTTTTCTCCCCTATGTTTATAGTAGAAAGGGCCCACCGCACACTAGGGCCCAGGCCGAAACCGGGTGCAAACCCGCGTCCCATAATAGCGAAGCTTCTTAATTATCGGGATAGAGACACAGCACTATGTTTAGCCAGAGACAAAGGTGAGCTGCAATATGAGGGAATGGCTATCTCTCTCTATCCGGATTTTACCGCAAAAGTGCAGGAGGACAGGAGGCGATTCGCTCCATACAAAAAGCAGCTGCGAGAGCTTGGGTTGGATTACGCCATGATGTACCCTGCGAAGCTCCGGATAAACAGGCAAGGGCATTCACATTTCTTTACTGATCCCCGGGAGCTGCAAAAGTCTCTGAAGGAATGGTCCAGAGAGCGTAGGAACAGCCCGAGGAGCGACCAAGACGACGGCAACGCATCATCGCAATTGGATGAACAGGAATGAGCACTGGATGGCTATTCGATTTGGGTGACCCTTTGTGCTGGTTGGGACACTCCCCCCCCTTGGCTTGCTCGGACTTTGGCCTTGTTGTGAACTGTATGGAGACTGAGCGGAGTCTGCTCCTGTGCGGTGGAGCCCCGACAGTGCCCTGGAGTTACCCTGCTGGGTGAGAACTTTCCGATTTCCTTCTGTGTCATGGGATGCCAGGGGTTGCTTCCCAATATGGGCTGTTGCTATTCGACTATGGGATGTGTTTGGTTGGTTTTCTACTGAGGGTTGCAGGTAGCCCTGTGATGCGTGAGGTGCCAAGAGACGGGGAGGGGGGTCGGAAACGTGCTTTTCTCGAATCTGGGACTCATGTTGGCACTAAATGAACGGCAGGGGCAGGGCGCTGGGTCGCTTTGGCATTGCAGTTTCGAACTGATAGATAACTGCTTTTGGCTGGCAATGTCTGCCCCTGCGCTTTCGGCACTTGAGCTCTGGATAGAGCTGGTTAAGGGTTTATTTCAGTTGGTTTTTCAGGGGGGGTTGGAAGGGGGTACAGGTTGGGGGTGGTCGGCTGTGGGTGGGGGGAGGGAGACTGTGAAATGGACGCGAGTGGGTGTGTTGTCTGGGAACAATGGGAAGTTCAATTTCAAGGGTTCGTAAAGTCTGGTGTTGTGCTCTATGTTGCTGCTACTTTGGTACTGCCTGTTTCCCTTGGGGGTTCGAGAGACTCTGCGGTGCACCACCCGCTTGTATTGAAACTAGATGGAGGACAATGAGGATCTAACTGGGGACGGACGTCCTGATCTACTGAGGGTGTTAACCTGGAATGTGCGGGGTTTAAATGACTATCGCAAGCTTAGAAAAGTGATGAGTTACCTTCACAGACACAGAATAGATGTGGCTCTCTTGCAAGATACACACCTCCCACTTACTAGTACAATGTTATCTGCGAGAGGGTTAGAGGGCAATTGTGTTGCAGCTGGTTTCACTACCCACTCTAGGGAGGTGGTGACATGGGTGAACCCCCGCTCGCAATTAATATTAGCACCTTTACATGTGGACCCAGAGGGTAGGTACACTATTTCACGGTGCACGGGCAAAGGGCATGACTTACTTGTAGTGAATGTTTACGGTCCCAACTACGATGACCCCGCTTTTTACACAGCCCTTGCTGACATATGCAGGACGTACCTTGATTCCTGAATGGGGTCGGTTAGAGATTTTAACTTTGTGATGCATCCGGACCTGGACCGATCAGCTGGCTCAGCTCGCAGTCCAGCGGCAGCCGCCGTTCTTATGCACTCGGAACTAATCAAGTTAGACATGGTAGACATATGGAGACACAGACACCCAAACCGGGGGGGGTTCACTCATTACTCGGCTTACTACAACATACATACGAGAATTGACTACTGGTTTGTGTCTTCCACCCTACTGAACTTGGTTAAAATTGTACAATTCTCCCACGCACGCTGTCGGACCACTCGCCCCTGATTCTGCTCCTCGCTGCGCCTGCTAGGAAAATCCCACCGTTTACTTGGAGGTTCCCACCCTATTCCTTACTGGACGAGGCGTTTAGGGGGGAGCTCGCGGACGACATAGAGTCATTTTTTGACACTAATTTGGGGTCGGTAGATAGTTTTCATACGGTGTGGGACACCTTTAATGTTTACATTAGAGGAATGACGATGGCAAAGCATTCTGGGGTACTCAAATCCATTAGGCACCAGACTCAAAAGCCTAGAGACGCAATTGGCTGACTTAGAAAAGTTCCACAGGCGCACGTCGGATGCAGCCACAGAAGAACAGATTAAAAAACTGGTCACAGAATTCAATGATGAGGCTGATAGGGAGGTTAAACATATGGGGAAGTACGCCAATGCGCGAACATATGGGGAGCGGGATCGCCCAGGATCATTACTGGCCAGACTGATGCGCAGTAGTAGACCCAGGCTTGTCGTAGAGGAACTAGTTACATCCACTGGGGAGGTGGTCACTGAGGAGGCTGACATCATTGCAGAATTTAAGGACTATTATTCTAAGCTTTATAGATCCCGGTCTGAGCATATGGAGGAGGAGATTGATGACTACCTTAGTTATATTAAAATGCCCTTCTTGGAAAATTTCCAAAGGGAATTCTTGATGATGCCTATACAGCGAGACGAGATCCTAGAGGCCCTGGAAGGTATGAGATCAAGCAGTGCCCCGGGCACGGACGGGCTCACGGTAGCCTTTTACAAGGCTTTCAAGGAAACCCTTGCTCCCCATCTGATGTCCCTTTTTGATGAAATATTTCAACAGGGTAGCATGTCGAAATCTATGAGAGAAGCCCTTCTTATTACTATCCCTAAGCCAGGGAAGTCCCCCAGGGAATGCGGCTCATACAGACCGCTTTCCCTTCTGAATGTGGACGCCAAATTGTACGCGAAAGTACTAGCTGCGAGATTGGCTATAATCGTCCCGGAGGTGGTTGCTCCGGAACAGGCGGGGTTCGTTCCTGCAAGGAACCTGACTTATAACCTCCACACTGTCCTGGGCACCATGCAACACGTGAAACAAGACAACAAAGCTGTTGCGATATTTCTAGACATGGAGAAGGCCTTCGACTCTGTGGAGTGGCCCTTTATGCTGAGGGTGCTGCGGAGGTATGGGCTAGGGGAACCTTTCCTTCAGATGCTAGGTGCACTCTATTATAAGCCCTCTGCTCGCCTGAAACTGGGGGACATTGTCACTGACCCCATTGCCATAAGTAGAGGCACGAGACAGGGTTGCCCTCTGTTTCCACTACTATACGCACTGGTGGCAGAACCCCTGGCGTGTGCGATTAGGGAATACCACGAACACGAAGCGATCAACTTCCCCACATACAAGATTGGTATATCCACATATGCGGATGATACCTTGCTATATGTTCGGGAACCGGGAACTAATCTTGCGTCAGTGTTGCGGGAGGTGGTGAGATTCGGGGCATTATCTGGGCTACGAGTGAACTGGGATAAATCGGTTGCACTAGCGTTGACACCGGTGACTGTCCCGTTTGTGGCGGAGTACCCGTTGCAATGGACTACGGACTCCATACGGTACTTGGGGATTCGTCTGCACACCGACCCTGAGTTATTGGTCCTTGAGAACTATGGTAGAGCTTACAGTAAGCTGGTGGATGATGTGGAGGTCTGGTGTAGGCTGCCACTGTCGCTGATGGGGCGAATTGCGATTATGAAAATGGTGGTGCTGCCTCGGTTCTTGTTCCTTTTTAATAACATACCGGTGGTCCTGTCTAGGTCATTCTTTCGGCGCCTCACGCAGGTCCTGATCAGATTGGCGTGGGGTGGTAAACAGCCCAGGGTCCAGTGGAAGATTTTGACCCTTCCCTATGAGCAGGGAGGTCTGGGCGCACCTGACCTCGAACAGTATTACCGTATTGCCCAGGCGTCTCATCTCCACACGTGGATTCATGGTAACCCTGACATCCCGCATGTAAAATTGGAAGGGCTGTTTGCGGAACCGGTCCCACTCCCGGCCACGATTTGTCACCCGGCGGACCGTAGAACTGGGGTGCTCGACTCCATCAAGGCTACGAATCATGCATGGCATGAATTGCTTAGAATGCAAGACGGTGAGAGACTGTACTCTCCCCTCATGTCTTTGGAGTGGGCTGTGTGGATACCCCCTCTGGCAGAGAAAGGGGTCGTGAAGGCTCTGCTGGAGCTGGGCATTACCAAGCTGGGAGATCTGTTCCTTGACGGCACGATGAAAACTCTCCCACAGGTCTTGCAATCACTGCCAGGGAAGTCGCTGCTTCATAGCTTCCAGTACCATAGGGTACGCAGTGCTCTGCTGGAGCTGCTTGGTCCGGGGCTGCCTGAACCCCCGGAGGTACCGGAACTCACCTATGTTATTAAGAACCCGGCCTCGAGTAAACTGGTGTCCAGACTTAAGAAAATGGGGGACCGCCACAGGTGTGGACCACAGTCTGGGGCGAGAGCGACTTGGCAGGTAGATCTTCAGACGCAGATCACTGACGAGGTGTGGAGTTATTGTTGCAACACGACCAGAAAAATATCTTTGAATAGCAGGCACAGACTCATTCACTTCAAGTTCTTGCAGCGTGTATATTACACCCCGGAGAGGCTGCATAGGTACGGTCTGAGAGGCTCTGCGGAGTGCGAACGCTGCCATCACCCGAGTGCGGACTTCCTGCACATGGCATGGTTCTGCCCAGGAATACAGAGATTCTGGACGGAGGTATTCTCTGAATTGAGCCGGATTCTAGCGACAGACCTCCAGCCCGACCCGACCGTGGCACTGCTGGGTTACTCCAAACCACTACCGGTGGCGTTGCGGAGGCTGGCTGACTTAGCCCTGCTGACTGCCAAACGTACGGTAGCGGTGTGTTGGGTGAGGGGGCCACTACCGACGAAAAAAAGATGGGAGACGGACTTACTATACTGCTGTACACAGTCGGAGACGTACAGCGAACTGCTTCCTCCCAGGAATCGCCCCAAGGATTTCTGGGGTCTGTACAGGGCCTATCTGGATTCTCGAGATGGCTCAGACTCGGGATCTGACCTTGAACACGCAGGGGAAGAAGGTACTCTAGACGGGGTTGCGGATCATCTGGGGTGCGATGCCGCAGGCGTTTAGGGACGCCCCGGGTGTATGGAGCTAACTCTGGACACAGGCGGACTGGTGGTACGCAACGGGAAGGTCTACTTGTCGAGACACGAGTAATACTTAGAGGTGGGGGGATGTGTCGTTCGGGGGACCTGTCCCAACTCTGACAATGGTAGTTATTTGGACTGCAGTGATTGCATCCCCCCGATTCACAGGCGCTGTGTGAGAAGGTAGCACACACTAGGATAGCAGGCACACATTGGGATGGGGGGAGGCTGTTGGGGTGGGGGGGTAGTTTGGGGGGTGGGTAGGTTGCACTGTTTCTGAAACGGCACTATTTCTGGCCAATCAGCCAAGGAGGTTGGATGTAATGCGTGGCAAGCGATAGCATGGGCGGGGGAAGGTTCCCCCCCCGCATGTAAACACAGTGGGGTAGTGGGGAGGTTTTGATGTGCCCTCATTGCATGCTTTACATTCCTACTTGTCCCTCCATCATCCGATTTGTCGCTAGGCCCCTGGGATGCTGGCATGCAGGCTGTGTAAGATATGTCTCAACTGGTATGATGTGACAATTTGGATTGCTGCCGGCCTCCGGGTTGTGGGCGATGAGAGCTGTGTGAAACTTGGATATGCAATAAAGTATAAAGTAAAAAAAAAAAAAATAATAAT